>NC_057798.1:271792230-272077400 GCF_018294505.1 Triticum aestivum | reverse complement strand
GGACGAAACGGACTTGTGTTGGAGCGCTACGGTCGAAATGGGGGTCCTGTTCATCGGGAGGGGTGTGGCGTACCACAAAACGGGACTCCACGGGATACTGTTCATCTCCACCGTCGACCTCCTCCAGCCTCCATGGTCTACCGTCGACCTCCTCCAGCCTCCACGGGCTCCTGTTCATCCAGCCTCCACCATGCGCTACTCCACCGGCTACTGTTCAACCACCCCTCCACGGGCACCCCTCCACCGTCTACTGTTCATCCAGCCCTCCACACCACGGGGTCCTGTTCAACCACCCCTCCACGGCCACCCCTCCACCGTCTAGTGTTCATCCAGCCCTCCACACCACGGGGTCCTGTTCATCCAGAGGCAACGCCACCGCTCACTGTTCATCCAAACCCCTCCCCCCCGCAGCGCTCACTATTCATCCAATCGATCGGCTTCAGTTAGCAACAGTAGCGAAGGAATCGCTCCATCGGGTTCAGTTAACAGCCATCGATCGATCGCTCGGGTTCAGTAACGCGTAGCCTGCAGTGCAATCGCTCGGGTTCAGTTAGAGCCCAACGCCTCGCTCGGGTTCAGTTAGAGCCAACACCTCACACACACGCGCGTACGTGTAAGAGAGAAACGCGCATCGCTCGGCCCCCGACCTCCCACCGTAACCGACAACTCCCCGAAATTTTCCTCCACCTTGCTTCTACCACGGTTTTTTCCGTCATGGACGGCCCAAAGAATGTCATGCAACTGCATCTCCGGCCCGCCCAGGACGAAAAGCCCATTTTTTGTCATGATTTTTTGTCATAGAAGTAGGAGCCCACCACATCTATGATGAAACCGGGTTTTGTCACAATTATCGTCATAGAAGTGTCATATGTATGACAGGAATTTTTTTCGTTCAGCCCAAAATGTCATGGATGTGTCTTTTTTTGTAGTCTCTCTCTCTCTCTCTCTCTCTCTCTCTCTCTCGTGTTCTTAGATGGCACGATCTTGATGTATCCGGGCTTTGTTAATATAGTTGGATCATATGGTGTTTCTCCCTCTCTATCTTGTTGTGATGAATTGAGTTTTCCCTTTGAGATTTTGTTTTATCGAATTGAATACTTTTATGGATTTGAGAAGACTTGATGTATGTCTTGCTACGAATACGCGTGGTGACAATGGGGTATCATATTGATTCACTTGATATGTGTTTTGGCACTCAACTCGCGGATTCCCGAGGTGACATGGGAGTAATCTATGCATAGGGGTTGATGCACGTTCTCGTCTTAGTTTCTCCGGTAGAAATCTTGGGTACTATTTGAGGTTCTTTGTGTTGGATTGAGTATTATGAATCTGAAATTGTTTGATGCACATCGCATAATCAACACTCGGATACTCGCAGTGACATTGGAGTATCTAGGTGACATTAGAGTTGGTTGATGTGTATCATATGGTGTTATTTTAGTATGAACTCTTGGTTAGATTGATCAGAAAGAATAGCGTTGTGTTATTTTAGTACGAACTCTAGGATAGATTGATCGGAAAGAATAGCTTTGAGGTGGTTTCGTACCCTAATTTTCTTTTCTTCTTATGTTCTCCGCTAGATAGGAACTTTGGAGTGTTTCTTCATCACACGTTGAGGGATGGTTATATGATCCAATTAGATTAGCACTATTGAGAGATTGCACTAGCGAAAGTACAGACCCTAGGACTTGTTTTAAAGCATTGCAATACCGTTTGTGCTCCATTTTATCAATTGCTACCTTGCTATTTTTATTTATTCAGATTATAAAAATATATTTCTACCATCCATATTACACTTTTATCACCATATCTTCGCCGAACTAGTGCACCTATACAATTTGGCATTGTATTGGGTGTGTTGGTGACACAAGAGATTTCTTGTATTTGGTTGCAGGGTTGTTTGAGAGAGACCATCTTCATCCTACTCCTCCCACAAATTGGTAAACCTTAGGTCATCCACTTGAGGGAAAATTGCTACTGTCCTACAAAACTATGCGCTTGGAGGCCCAATACAAGTCTACAAGAATAAATTTGCATAGTAGACATCAAGCTCATTTCTGGCGCCGTTGCCGGGGAGGTGAGTGCTTGAAGGTATATCTTTAGATCTTGCAATCGAATCTTTTAGTTGCTTGTTTATCACTAGTTTGGTTTATAAAAGAAAACTACAAAAAATGGATTTGAGGTTGATCATATTATTCTCTTTATAATGCCTTTCGTGAAAATGATGGAAAGGAAAATTGTGCTTAATTGATAAAAGAAGAATTCTATAAAATGTTTGACCAAGCATCTTTGAATGATGAGCATGATTGCAATGTTGTTGGTATGAACTCATGCTAACGATATGCAAAGCCATAAGCTTGGGGATGCTATATTTGATGAAGATGATATTTTTAGTCCCCCAAGATTTGATGTGCAAATTTTTTATGATGATGGCATGCCTCCTATTTATGATGATTATATTGATGAAAGTGGATTTGGAGAGGTCATGACTTTATTTAATGATGAATCCACTATTTTGGAAGAGGTTCCAATTGACTATGACCACAAAGTTCCTATCTATGATGATTACGGTGATGATATGTATGCTATAAATAACAATGATAACCATCAAACTTGTCATCACAATTTTAATTTTCAATCCCATGATAGTTATTTTGTTGAGTTTGCTCCCACTACTATGCATGAGAATAAATTTGATTATGTGGAGACTAAAAAAATTTCTATGCTTGTGGATCATGAAAAGAATTCTTTATGTGATAGTTATATTGTTGAATTCATTCATGGTTCTACTGAAAATTACTATGAGAGAGGAACATATCCTTTACATATTGCAATAATATCAAGTTTCCTCTCTTTATGTTGAAAGTTTTAAAGTTGCACTTGTTTTGCATTCCTATGCTAGTTGATTCTTGTTCCCATAAGTAGTTCGCTCACAAAATCCCTATGCATAGGAAGTGGGTTAGACTTAAATGTGCTAGTCACATGCTTCATGATGCTCCCGTTATGTTTCAATTCTTATCTTTTATGTGAGCATCATTGAAATCATCATGCCTAGCTAAAAAGGCATCAAAGATAAGTGCTTGTTGGGAGACAACCCAACACTTTTACCTAATATTTTTGTGTGTTCACATGATTAAGCTACTATAGTAATCATGTTTTATAGCTTTTGTTTCAATAAAGTGTCAAGTAAAGCCTTTGGGATAGTGTGGATGATAGTTGACTTGATTCTTTGCAAACATAGAAACTTTTGCACTCAGTCCAGGAATTTTCAAAATTAACCGGAACATGATTTTGATCTGATTTTTTATAGGTGATAGATATTCAAATTACCTATGTTTTCCTAATTGTTCTGAATTTTTGGAGTAGCATAAATATGGTAGTTGTCCAGATCACTACAAACTGTTCTGTTTTTGACAGATTCTGTTTGCAATGCATAGTTTGCTCGTTTCCTAGTTTCTATGGCTTATTTTGCTCAATATAAATATTGGAAATGATATGATACAGTAGGAATTGTGTGAGAAAAATTATGAATCTTGTATTTGACAGTACCAAAGTGAATGATTTGCTTTATCATACTAACCTATCTCACAAAGTTCCGTTAAGTTTCATGTGATTGAAGTTTTCAAGTTTTGGGTGAGATATTGATATGAGGAGAATAAGGAGTGACAAGCCCCTAAGCTTGGGGATTCCCAAGGAACCCCAAGTTAATATTCAAGGAATATCTAAGCAACTAAGCTTGGGGATGCCCCGGGAGGCATCCCCTCTTTCGTCTCCTACACTATCGGTAACCTCACTTGGAGCTATATTTTTAATCGTCACATGATATGTGTTTTGGTTGGAGAGTCATTTTATTTTGTTAAGATTTTCTTGCTGTTATTTATAGTAATGTTTTCCATCTTTTATTTCAATAAAAATGTCAAGTATAGCCTTTGCCATGCTTATTTTGCAAGTTTATGAGTTGCTGTTTCAAAACAGAAAGTTTATCGCTGTTGCAAAAGTTATCTAGAAAAGTAAGAATGTGATAAAATGTTGAAACTTTTTTCACAATAAGCTATGATAAATTTTCTACAGTGTGGTAATGTTTGAGAATTTTTTAAGTTTAATAAGTATGGATCCTTCTTCATCCTTTATAGACTGTTCTGTTTAGATAGATTGCTGTTATGATTGCATTGTTTGCATATGTTTGCTTGTTTAATGATTCTATTTGAGGACATGACTATTAAATATGCAGAGGAATTTAGTATGCAATGTTAAATTATAATTTTAGTGATTTGCTACAGTAGATAATGATAAGGTGTTGCATTGATTTATACTAACTTATCTCACGAGTTCCTGTTGAGTTTTGTGTGGATGAAGTTTTTGAGATTTAGGGAAACCATGATATGAAAGGAATTAAGGAGACACAAAAGCTCAAGCTTGGGGATGCCCAAGGTATCCCAAGATAATATTCCAAGAAGTCTCAAGCATCTAAGCTTGGGGATGCCCCGGTAGGCATCCCACCTTTCTCCTTCAACAATTATCGGTTAGTACCGGTTGAGCCTAAGTTTTTGCTTCTTCACATGAGTTGTGCTATTATTGGAATGTTATTTTGTTTTGTTTTGCTTGATTTTTTAATAAAATACTTAGATCTTAAAGTTTTTAAATAAGAGAGAGTCCTCAAATAGCTACCCATTCACATAACTACTCATTTGATCTTCACATATATCTTTTTTGAGTAGTTTGTCAATTCTCTCATGCTCCACTTATATTATTTTGAGAGATGAAAAAAATTATGCTCATGTTCCTCACTTAAATTTCTTTGAACTTGACAAAAAGCAATGTCAACATATGAAACTAGTACCAAAGTGATAGATATTAAAGATTGATATAATAAAAACTTTCATGAAGATCATTGGACAAAATAAACTTTATTATTTGTAATAGTTTTGAGATATGATGATACTGATATGTAAGTCATGTTGATGAGTAATTATGCTTTAGTAAGAATATTGGTGTTAATGTTTGTGATTCCCTATGCAAGCACGAAAGTCAATAGTTATGCAATGAAATTACATCCTACTCGTGGTGCATTATTCGGTGTTAGTTATGCTTAATGCTCGCTTATGTGATTTTTCGTTTCTTGGTTGGTTGCTTCTCAATCTTTTTGCTAGCCTCCACTTGTACTAAGTAGAAATAGTACTTGTGCATCCAAAATCCTTAAACCCAGTTTTGCCATATGAGTACACCATACCTACCTATATGAGGTATTTCCATGCCGTTCTATGCAAATTTGTATGTGCCATCTCTAATTTTCCAAAAACAAATCCTTTTTGTGTGCTCGTACCGCTCATGAAGCGGCAGGGGTTGGCCAATATTTTTCATGCTAGATGTGTTATTCTCAAGATGAGTGTTTATTCACTTGTCATTGCATGAGAGTACGGCAAAGGTATTAGGGATGCCGAGTCCCGAAATGAAAAATGAATTTACTTTATGTTGTCAAATAATTAATTCCTTGGAAAGTGTTGGTATGGACGATACCCGTGGATACGGCTAGCCGTGGAGTGTAAAAGTATGGTGAAAAAAAATAAACTTTATTTTCTGTTTGGGAACCGCGTATGATATATCTAGCATGGAAAGTGTTGGGAAATACTCGGTCGTTTTTGTTGACGGGAAAAGTATGCCTCCCAAAATCTTTTGTCTCTCAATTTAAGCTTTGAGTTCTGGCACCTCTATAAATCCCTACTTCCCTCTATGAAGGGCCTTTCTATTTACTTTATGCAATTTTTATTTTTATTTGAGTCTCCACCTTCTCTTATAAGCACCAACTAAGGGGCACTATGATCGTACTTGAGCATTGGATGTAGCTAATATGTGAGTGTGTTTCATGAATGGATCAATGATTGACCATGATGGGCTAGGGATAACTTGCCTTAGTGTTGATATTTTGAAAGACATGGTTGCTTGTTGATATGCTTGAGTATTGAAATCTTCATGTTAAAACTAGACTATTGCTTTGAACAATATGAAAGTCCATATGTCCATGCCACAAAAGAAAAGAATGTGATGAACATGATAGGCAACATTCCACATCAAAAATTCTGTTTTTATCATTTACCTACTCGAGGACGAGCAGGAATTAAGCTTGGGGATGCTGATACGCATCCAATGTATCTATAATTTTTGATTGTTCCATGCTGTTATATTATCATTCTTGGATGTTTTACAATCATTTTATAGCAACTTTATATCATTTTTTCGGACTAACCTATTGACATAGTGCCCTGTGCTAGTTGTTGTTTTCACTTGCTTTTTACTTTGCAGGAAATCAATATCAAACAGAGTTCAGACACAACGAAACTTTTTAGAGAATTTTTATGGACCAGAACACCCAGGATGGGCCAGAGAAGTACCACAGGGGTGCCCTGAGGGGGGCACAACCCACCTGGGTGTGCCTGGAGGCCCAGGCGCGCCCTAGTGGGTTGTGCCCACCTCGGTGACCTCCTGCACCGCCTCTTCGCCCTATAAATTGTCAAATATTCCAAAAACCCTCAGGGTAACCCTAGATCATAAGTTCCGCCGCCGCAAGCCTCTATAGCCAGGAAAAACCAATCTAGACCCCGTTCTGGCACTCCGCCGGAGGGGGAAATCATCACCGGTGGCCATCTTCATCATCCCGACGACCACCATGATGAGGAGGGAGTAGTCCATATCGTGGTACTAAGTCTGACAGTAAGTATAGGGGGTACGTATGAGGAGGCAAGGTCCTAGCTATGGTGAGATTGTACGGAAGAGTTTACGGGTTCATGCCCCTCTAGGAGGAGGTAAAAGCCCTACGTCTTGGTGCCCTGAGGCGGTCGACTGGAATATGGGAGTGTGTTTTACAGGGGGTGCGAACCCTTGTCCCAGAGGAGGGGGCGGCTTATATAGAGTGCGCCAGGACCCCAGCCCACCTCTGTTATAGGGGTTCAATGTACATAAACATAGGGCGTTACTGATAATGCCAGCTATAAAGTGCTACTGATGATCTTTAAGACTACGGAGTGAACGCCTGACCGTTGCTATCCTGAGTGACTCCTGGTCTTTTGTAGGTCGAGTGGTTTCTCGTATGGTCGAGTGATACAAGGAGGGAGGGGTACCCTAGTGATATGACTGGTCGAGTGGCTTGCACTCGACGACTTCAATCGGTACTCCCTGTTGTCTCTTGGATGTCTTTGCTTCTAGGGTAGTGACCTTGGGTAGGGCGTATAGGTCAGGCCTATGACCCTACCCTAGGTCTATATCATCATCATTAGCCCCCGAATGGATTGAGGTCCTCGTCGAGGTCCGCGCTGCCACCGGGTTGGATCCAGGGCGATTGGATCCAATCTTCACTCTGGCCAGAGGATTTGGAGGAGTTGGTCAACTCCAGTTTGATTGTTGTCAGAGCCGCGAGGCTGCTGAAGGGGGAGATAGAGCCTCAGCCATGGTCGGGTGAGTGCGTCCTCCTTACTACCCACGTCGACCGTGGTTTCTCCCTTCCTCCGCATCCTTTTTTCCGGGGCTTCTTGAACTTTTTCAGAGCTTAGCTCCATAACTTCTCTCCCAACACCATTACGTACCTCGCCACGTTTGTGTCCATGTGTGAAAACTTCCTGGGTTGTTGACCGCACTGGGGTCTTTTCAAGCACATCTTCACAATCCGCTCACAATCCGTGAAGAAGGCGAATTCGAGTGACGAGAGGACACACGTGATCCAAATGTGCGGGGGTTTGGGGATCCATAAGAGGAAGAGGAGCGCTTTCCCTTCCATGACACTTCCCGAGTCGGTCAGTGGCTGGCAGTCGACTTGGTTCTAGTGCCAGGATATTGCGACTCCCGGTCAGTCGACCGGTCTCCCCCCTTTCTCTTTAGATCGCGCCCAGCAACCTTCTTCACTGAAAGTGACTGCTACGGAGAGGGTGTAAACGAACATGTTGGTCGAGAGGGTGGTACAACTGATCCATCAGGGTGTAACTGGCATGGACTTGTTGGAGGTGTTTCTCAGTCGACGCATCCAACCACTCCAAGCTTGTGACCACTCGATGTGGATGTACTCGGGAGCCAACGACACCGTTCAGGTTCATCCAGAGGAGGTTACAGATGAGACTGTGGCCCTATGGCTGAAGGGCATTACAGGGAACAAGGATAACCCCAGGGGAGCCAAGAGATTCGATCCATTCAGCGCCAACAACCAGCCAGACAAGGTCTGATCTTCGCTACCGAATGTACTTCAATCTGTCTTGCAACTGTCTCTGAATCCGACTGATATTTGTTTGACTTCTTGTCTTGTAGGTTTATACTGAGATGTACTCGATGCCCAATGGTGAACAAGCCCTGGAGCAAGACCAGGAGGGAGAGGACAGTGCAGAAGAGAGCGGTGACTGGCAATATCTAGAAGATGATGAAGAGGAAGACAGTGATGAGTCGTACGGCGAAGAGGTAGTCGACTCACCACCTCGCTCAGAGCGCCGATCCAAGCAACTCTAAGATCCGGCGGGCAGGCGCGGCAAGACCGTGGCTCTAAGTACTCAAGCATAGAAGCGCACTCGGACTTTGACTCCGGAGCTGATGGAGAAGGTCGCCAAGCAACACAAGGTGGCCCCTTCGAATCCTCGGAAGACCTTGTCCAAGATCAAGATGGACATTCTTGTTACCTCTGGGTGAGTGCTCTATCTTTCCATGTTTTCTTGTACCAACTCATACTTCTGCTCTGACCGAGTGGGTCATGAACTTTTTCAGCGCTGCAACTTCTGTGACTGATATGGACGTTGACAAGGCCCCAGGTGACGAGGAGGCCGATGATGCAGCCACTTCCAAAGCTGGTACGCTCTTTCCAACTTGAATTTATTCTGCCGACTGGGTTGTTGGTCGAGTGAACTCTTAAGATTTCTTTTTGTTGCAGCTCCGCGGGACGTTATTGAGCTTCCGGATGATGAAGAAGAAGCGCCTCTGAGAGAGAGGAGAAGGAGGGGCAGGGCCTCAAGTGGGAAAGTGACCGAGGGTTAGGTGCCTCAGTCGAGATCGGTGCTTGAGACAGTGGTCCAGCGATCCGGAGATCCGGCTCGGACCAATGTTACCTTTGCCAATCCTCTGTAGACTGACCATCCATTGGGGTCGACTACTCAGGCCTCTACCACTCCAGTACAACTCCATGTATTCGACCCTGTGACTGCTCCGACTATACTGCCATCATCGCTCTTTGCTGCATACTAGACTCTAGACGACCCACCGAGTGCCGCCAGGGAGGCCCTTCTCCAGGAAAACCTCGTGATGGAGCAGATGAAGGTGGTGCATGAGGCTAGTCAGGTTGCTTACAATGCAAGCACCGCTCTGCAAGCCAACGTAAAGGTTAGTTCGTTTCCGACTGGTTTCTTGAGTAGTGATAGTTGCCACTATTGCTTCACTGTCCATACGGTGTCCTTGGATGAGCGTTTTGGAACCTATTATGTGCATCTATCATGGGTCTGCATTTCACATCCAATCACCCACTGGGGTGTTTCTGGCTTAGAGCTGAATAGTTCTTCCACTTGAGTCGACTAGGTTGAGTCGAGTGTTTTTCTGAACCAGTGGGGGCACGTAGAGTGCAACCACTGGGTGTAGTCCCCGAGACCACGGTCGACTGCTGGTAGTACGCTGGGGTCTGAGAATCTCTCTCTTTTTTACTCATGCTGGGCAGACCATGCCGAGTGTAACACCGGACCAGTGGGGGCACGCTAAGTGCACCCACTGGGTGTAGTCCCCGAGACTATTATTGAATGTTTGATTCAACGGTAGTCTTAGAGCAATTTTCACTGTGATTGACTTTTGTTTCCGTCGACTGACATATCTTATTTGCTGACCGCAGAAGTCTTGTGATCTTTGAGCTCAATTTTCTGAACTGGATAAGAAGCAGATCAGCCTTAACCTTGATCTGGAACTGGCCAAGAAGAACCTCAAGAAGGCCCAGGACGAACCAACTATCATGGGAGGTAACCACTCGTCGACCGTCCACCTTATGACTCTCTCTCTCTTTTTTAGTCTCTTTGAACCGAGTGATTCCACTCGAGCAGATGTGCGTAGTGAAAACCGTCAACTTCAAGCTCGTCTAAAGAATGCTATTTCTTTAGAGAAAATGAAGCAAGCTCTAGAGAAGAAGGATCAGGATCTTGCCGCGGCCCAGAAGGAGGCGCGAGAAAATATAGCGCTTGCGGACAAGAAGTTGGCGTTAGTCAACAAGTTGGAAGAGGAGAACTCCAAGTTGAAGACCGCCATTTTTGAAGCTAACCAGGAGGTTGCGCGACTGAAGAAGGACAATGACAGCTTGGCTGACGAATTTGGGAGTCTCAAGGCCAAGAAGGGCGAATTTGAGTCTTATCTGGGCAGCTTGCTGCGAAGTTGGTCTTGAAGCTTGAAGGTATTTCCTCCTGTTCGACTGAGTTGTTGATGTCGACTGTCGGATTTCAGGTTCTAGCAGACCCTTGAGGTTCGAACACTAGGGTGCGCATGAAGATCTCTCCCCTACCAGCTCACGTCTCGAAGTCCCGCAAAGATCTAAGCAAGAAAGATGAACACATAAGGGACACGAGATTTATACTGGTTCAGGCCACCATTGTGGTGTAATACCCTACTCCAGTGTGTGGTGTGGTGGATTGCCTCAGGGGCTGATGGTAAACAGTACATCGGGAGAACAGCCTCACGAGGGGCTGTTCTTGAGCTGGTGCGATGAACTGCTTGGGTGAGTTCAGTCGCTTCTCTCTCTCTCTCTCTCTGACCGATCTGTTTCTCGATCTCCAGCTGCCTCTACCCTGTGGGTGGCTAGTCCTATTTATAGAGCGAGGCCATGGGCCTCTTCCCCAAATAATGAGCAGGAAGGGCGCCAACAATTGGCCATTTTGAAGGGGAACATCTGGTACACTTATCCTGACTAAAGTTGGTCTTCGGCTGCCAAAGGCCCTGACGATGACGCCGCTCTGGGCTCCACGATGACCTCTATCCTGCCGTTCTGCTGGTCTTGGTCTTGTTGCACCGAAACGATAACCTTTGCCTGATGCCTTGGCCTGTGCTTGCCCCCTTGGCACCGAAAGGCAAACAAGGACACTACGCAGGCCGGTGCCCGCCTAGCCTCGATCGTCATGGCTTGTGTCACGGGCCCCTCGTGAGGTGCCCTGCCTTGATCTCTCCGCCTCCTCGCGAGCCTGCCTGAGGAGGCTGCTCCTGAGGAAGCTTCCTGTCATCCGCCCCACGAGGCTTGGCCCCTCGCGAGGGTCTTGAGCTTGAGCTGATGAAGCTGGGCTGGACTGGGCCCCCATGTGAGCCACACCGCAGGCCGCAGGCAGGCAAGTCTGGGGACCCCCATTCCCAGAACGCCAATAGTAGCCCCTGGGCCCAAGGCGCGCATGGATTTGGCTTAGCAGAGAAGTGAAGGGGCAAGTGCGAAGCGCTGCGGGCCCCAACAACCTGCGACCTTGGGTGCCGCGTGGCGGTTGATTGGACATGGCGTCTCCGCTTCCCCATGATGCCTCATTATGCGCCCGGCTAGGCGGACCCGTGGTTGCACACAGCTACTCCCCTTTTGCCGCCCACGCGATTCCTGCCCTTCCTCGTTCCTCGAGCCTCAACCTCCGCCTCTAATCCAACTCGAGCTCTCCCCTTTTTCGACCGCCATGGTGCCATCGAAGAAGGAAAAGGGGAAGAAGCCCGCGCCTTCATCCCGCTCGCCTCCGGTGGTGGCCCCCGCCATTGATCGGTCGATCATACTCAATCCTGAGGCCCTACGCAAGGTCCGCTCTTCTCTTGCCACCATCTTCAATGAGTGTGGCCGGACCACGGCCTGGCCTACTTCCCATGATTGTATTAATAGGGTTGTCACAGAGGTTCGGTTCTTTGCCGACGCCTTGTGGGCGGGTCTGGTTCCCCCTTTCTCTACTTTCTTCAATGCGGTGCTCTCCCATTATAAGATCCATATGATGCACCTTGGGCCTGAGTCCATTACTCTCCTGGCTGTCTTTGCTTTTGTTTGTGAGGCAATGGTGGGCATTCCTCCTTCCGTTGCCCTGCTGCGCCACTTCTTCTCCTTGCGCCTGAGCGACCCCACTCAATGCTTGGGGTGCGTGAGCTTCCTCGCCGTGCCAGAGACGGCCGCTTCAGGGATCGACTTCTGCCTTCCTCCCTCTGAGGCCAAGTTCAGAGAGCGGTGGCTGTATGTGGACGTTGGGGTACCCAACCCCCTGCTCTCGCACCCAACCGCGCTTGTTGTTCCCAGCTCGGGTGGGGTCATGAGACGCTTGTGAGCCCCCGGCTCGTCTTCATCTGGCGCCGCTTCGAGACCTTGAGGGCGCTCAACGTGACGGCGCCCAAGGTGGTGAAGGAGTTCCTGCAGTGTTACATTGCTCCTCTCCAGCGCCACTCTCGCCGGATGTGGGACTATGTGGGGCACAAGGACCGCATGCGGCTCCAGGAGGAGGACATGGCGCCTGAAGCACTGAGGATGGTGCTCAAGGTCCTGACTGGCGACCCTTCCCCAGGCAGCCTCCGACATGATGGTGCCATCCTATATCTTTGTTCGGGCAGGGCCGATTTCGTGAAGCAGATGCCCAGCTTCGACGAGTTGGGGCTCCGCCCGACTGGCCTCGGGGGTCCCCGCGAGAATGCTGTCGCCATGGTTGCCCTTCCGGTTGTCCAAAGCGGCCCTGTCTCAGGTGATGGAGCGGGGAGACAAGGACTGCCGGGGGCCGAAAGGGATGATGTTGAGGAGGTGTTGATGGCGCGTGAAGCTCCAGAGGCGACATCTCATGAAGCCCGCCCCGGAGCAGTGGTAGGCGAGAAGTTGCGGCCTACGGCTCCCGAGGTTGAGGCTCACGAGTCCCCGGTCGTCCCTCGTGAGGCGGTGCCCGGTGGTGTTCCTCAGGCCGGTCCCCTTAGCGGCGATTGCCTTGACGCCTCCCCTATGCCACAGGCTGACCACTGCGCCAAGCACTTAGGTTGGTTTTGAGTAGATTTCGAGGCCCTCCGCGAGAGGAAGGAGGCCTTGGGCGGTGAAGATCGCCCTTGTCGCCTGTTGGAGCATAGGAAGTACTTTGCCATGGATGCGTAGGTCCTCTTTTTTCCTTGCTCCTTTATTTTTGTGTTCTTGCTGCTGATCGCAAACTTCTCAGGATCCTTCCTCCCGAATTCATGGAGACGGCCAAGGAGCCATCCGCCCAAGCTTTGTCCTCGCTGCTGACCCTGGGCGTGCCGGGCTCGAGCGGCGCTCCTGCCGCTCGGCCAGTCAGAGAAGTGGCCCGTCCTGCCGGGCATCTTGATCCTGCTCGCCTACTGTCTTCCCTTCACGGGTTCCCCCGGGGCACAACCAGCTTGCCCCGTGCCCCTTCCTTGATCATGAATGGCGATTGGTTGAAGTCGGTCTTAAGCTTCTCTTCTGGGGACGGACCGGTGCCAGGCCGGGCTCCTGGCGCGGCCCGTCTGGCGATTGCTGGGGCACCAGCCCCCAGCCCTGCGTTGGGAGGGGGCATGCCGCCCTAGTCCCCCCCGGGTTTGCCAGCGGCGGAGGATGACGTGGAAGATGTACTCAGGCGTGCTCGCGAGCGCTGCGCCCTTTGCCAAGAATTCCTCCAGGGGGCGATGAACGCAGTAAGCCGGATCAGAACAGAGCTTGCTGGCGAGGATGCGCGCCTTGAGGCCGAAGGCTTGCGCCTTGCTGAAGAGAGGCGCAAGCTGAAGGTAGCCGTTGCCTTTGCATGTCACCAGTGTGACCTTGACAATGTGAAGGCTGAAGCGTCACTGGTGGCCTCGCGAAGAGGTCGACCGCCGCGTGGCGGAAGCTCGTTCGGGTCTCGAGCGCCAATACGAAGTGAGGTTGGAGCTGATCAGGGCCGAAGCTGAAGGTAGGACCGCGGCCCTCAGGGCCAAACTGGCCGAGGTGTCGCGGGGTGCGGACCTCTCCGCGACTGCCCTTGGCGCAGCGCAGGCGGAGCTGGCCTCTTCCCGCGCCGAGCTGCTTCTTCTTCGACAGAGGGTTGATGGTACCGAGGCTTTCGCACGGCAGAACGAGGACGAGATCCGTCAGAGGCGGGTCCTGGAGCAAGAGCACGCCCCCATGCTCCGAACGCTCAGGGAATGGGCTAACACGGCCATGGGCAACATTTGCGAGGCCGCTGCCAAGGTGCCGCACGAGACCAACTATGCCGGCAACCTCCAATATTTCACTGACGTGGTGACGCTTCTGGAGAACCGCTCCGAGAGGTCCCGTTGGCTTGTCGAGGAGAGGAGCCGAACCTTGCTTGGGCGTGCCTTCTCCCATGTCTTTAGCCATCTGCAAAACATGGATCCCCACTTCGATTTCGATGCCGCCATTGCACTTGTGCCCATAGCCATCCGGGGCGACCTGGCACAATGGGTGGAGGACAACGTGGATGCCCTCGTTAGGGCCTTCACGCCTGATGATGATGGCGTGATCGTGGCCGCCGATGAAGGTGGCATGGTGGACGCGCCTAGCGCTGGCGGAGGTGTTGGTGGTGATGGTGATGACGCCAGCGACGCCTCTGGAGGTGCCCCAGATAACGCGGCGAGTGATATGTCCGACTGATCGTACGTCACCATTGTTCATCCTGCGTGAAGAAAGTTCGCGCTCGGCCCTGAAGAATGTAAGAGCATTTTTGGAGGGGAAGACCCTCATGTAAAGGTTTGTGATCAATATCCTTGTAAGTGTAATGCTGCGTGTGAGCTTAGCTACTGGCCCGGCAATGGGTCAGCTGACCTGATTACCTCTTGACCCCGACGAGTCCCGAGCGGGCCTGTGGGGGCCGCGATGCCTCGAGTGTCTTCTGGATGGTCCCACTGATCCTGCGGTGAGAACCTCCAGAGAGGGTGTGGCAACAGCGGTCCGGATTGTCGACGTGCCTGGCCTAGCCCGGCTCACGAGGGGCTCACGAGGGGAGGCAGCCGACGCTAACTTGGACGTAAAGCCGAAACCAGAACACGAGAGATTGCTCGAACGAGACTAAGCACCCCTTCCCCAGACACACGCAAGTCTCAAGCTCAAATCAAACTTAAATTCAAATCGAAGAAACTTGTCAATAGAGGAAAAGGCAAAAGGCAAAAAGCCGTGTCCGGCACCTAGTCTAGTCTTCGACGTCTTCTCACCAGCGCGGAGCTAAGTGCTGCCACTAGGCGTGGGCGGGAGCCCCCGAGGCCCAAGGGCGGCTCTCCGGAGACTCCGGGGCGTGTACAGCCCCACTCATTATTACGTGAGAGTGTCACGGGGCGGCGAGCTTCACAAGCACTTGGCCTTCTTCATAGGTACCGGCCTTTCTTCATATCGCCGGACGAGGGCCCCGCCTTGCGCTGCACTCTACTGCCATTGACGGCGACCGGAAACCAAGGATGACGCCAATGGGGTAGAGCGGTCGCCAGCGGTTCCCCTGACGACCACGGGTCCTCTGGCGTGGGTAGGCCTTGTGGCACATCCCCGACAGAGGGCCTACCTCCGTAGTGCGCCTGGTGCCGAGCGCCGCGGTGACGAACCCGGATCTCGGCCCCACTCCTGCAGCCCCCGGTGCCCTCCTCCCGAGGGGTAGGAGGTTGCAGCATTAGGGCAGCCATCTGCTGCGGCGACCTGTACCTCCTGCGACCCATGGTTAGCATAAGTTTGCTCCTGAGGAAGTAGTGGTACCAGATAGTTGCTGCCACCGGCGTAGCCGTCGAAGCCCTCTTGGGGCTCTTGAAAGAGCTCAGCTTCTGATGGCTCCTCGCCCCAGCCTAGCCCGAGGAACGAGCCATGGTTTTCTTCCAATGCGCATTCTCGATCCACCATGTGGGGCACATAAGCTTCCGGCACCGCAACTCCACGGTTCTCGCTGTAGTGCCCCACATGCCACGCAGTTTGGCCTGGAGAGTTGTCTTGAGGGTGATGGTGCGGTGGCCCGCCAAGGCTAAAGGTCATGGCGTGTGCTCCTTCGCCAGCCAGAGATGTGGCCGGCGCGACTTGGCGCCCGATGCTGACGGCCGGGTTGGCGTTGAGCTGGGCCTGGAGTCCACTCGGAGTCGCGTGCGCACGTATGGGGCCTCCATACGGCCCGCCCTAGACCTGGGGTGACAGATGGACGCAGAAAGGAGGCGCTCCCGAGGCGGCGGCGTCCAGGAGTTCGGCTACTCGCTCCAGCAACACGTTAGGGCCGCCCTCCAGCAGCCGGCACCGTAGCAGCGCTCGGGCCACCATGAGCGCGTCCCTGGAGTTCGCCTGCTCCCGTTGGGTGTGCGGCACTGTGGCCGCGGCGTGGTTCAAAGCTCTTGCTGCTGGTCGCACCTGTCGTGGTGTGAGGGCAGGCGGCGTTTGGTCGCGTCGCCCGTGCCCCGCAGCGCCTTGCGGAGCGCGAGCTTCCTGAGGCGCAAGGTTGCGGTCGCCCTGGGCCGGCGGCATGTCGTGGACGGGCCATGCGGGTCGGGTCGCTTGACATCAGGGCGGTGAGGCAACGAAACATGAGGCGGCGGAAGAAAGATTCTGGCGCACCCCTACCTGGCGCGCCAAATGTCGGATTTCGGGTTCCGGCAGACCCTTGAGGTTCGAACACTGGGGTGCGCACGAAGATCTCTCCCCTACCATCTCACGTCTCGAAGTCCCGCAAAGATCTAAGCAATAAAGATGAACACACAAGGGACACGAGATTTATACTGGTTCGGGCCACCATTGTGGTGTAATACCCTACTCCAGTGTGTGGTGTGGTGGATTGCCTCAGGGGCTGACGGTAAACAGTACAAAGGGAAAACAGCCTCGCGAGGGGCTGTTCTTGAGCTGGTGCGATGAACTGCTTGGGTGAGTTCAGTCGCTTCTCTCTCTCTCTGATCCACTTTTAGGGATATAGATGAAGTCTCGCTCAGTAAAGAGAGTTGTAGATTCGTAGAAGAGGATCAGAGTACGCGCGCTACAAAAGGCAGCCCGATCTGTTTCTTGATCTCCAGCTGCCTCTACCCTCTGGGTGGCTAGTCCTATTTATAGAGCAAGGCGCATGGCCTCTTCCCCAAATAATGAGTGGAAGGGCGCCAAAAATTGGCCATTTTGAAGGGGAACATCTGGTACACTTGTCCTGACTAAAGTTGGTCTTCGGCTACCAAAGGCCCTGACGATGACGCCACTCTGGGCTCCACGATGACCTCCATCCTACCGTTCTGCTGGTCTTGGTCTTGTTGCACCGAAACGGTAACCTTTGCCTGATGCCTTGGCCTGTGCTTGCCCCCTTTGCACCGAAAGGGAAACAAGGACACTGCGCAGGCCAGCGCCCGCCTGGCGCCCGCTTGGCCTCGACCGTCATGGCTTGCGTCATGGGCCCCTCGGGAGCTGACCTGCCTTGATCTCTCCGCCTCCTCGCGAGCCTGCCTGAGGAGGCTGCTCCCGAGAAAGCTTCCTGTCGTCCGCCCCGCGAGGCTTGGCCCCTCGCGAGGGTCTTGAGCTTGAGCTGATGAAGCTGGGCTGCACCGGGCCCCCACTTGAGCCACGCCGCAGGCCGCAGGCAGGCAAGTCTGGGGACCCCTGTTCCTAGAACGCCGACATCGACTGACATGTCTTGTTAAACTGTCGACTCACTGCTTTTCCGACTGTGCAGAACTTTGTCAAGACTTCGAAGCAGAAACTGGGTGTGTCGAGATGGGTCTTGACCCCATAAACTCTCGTGTCAAAGATGACGTTGTAATGAGTGTGTTGTAGTTGGAGTCTCACCTGGACAGTGATGTGGATTATCTTGCTGGACTGAAGGATGTAATGACGCGAATTGATGCTGAACTCTGGCATCAAGCGAAACTCTCACAAGATCTCGAGTCTCTGATGACTCAACTGAATCAAATCCCTGATCGAGTGCAGGAATGGAATAAGTCATCTGCATGTTGTGGCGCCGATGTCGCTCTGTCATTGGTCCGAGTGCACTGCAAGGATGTCAAAGAAGACAAGCTAGCAGCCATCAAGGTTGCCAACACCAAAAAGCTCAGTCTCCAGTCCTTTATGGACACCTTCCTTGACGCCGCTGCTAAGTCTTGAGCTTGCATTGGTTTTCCTTGAAGAGGAAAGGGTGATGCAGCAATAGTAGCGTAAGTATTTCCCTCAGTTTTTGAGAACCAAGGTATCAATCCAGTAGGAGGATCCTCAAAAGTCCCAGGCACCTACGCAAACAAACAAAGAACTCGCAACCAACGCAATAAAGGGGTTGTCAATCCCTTCACGGCCACTTGCTTAAAGTGAGATCTAATAAAGATAGTATGATAAGATAGATATATTTTTGGTATTTTATAATATAGATGCAAAAAGTAAAGATGCAAATAAAAGTAGTTTGGAAGCAAATATGATAAAAGATAGACCCGGGGGCCATAGGTTTCACTAGAGGCTTCTCTCAAGATAGCATAAGTATTACAATGGGTGAACAAATTACTGTCGAGCAATTGATAGAAAAGCGAATAATTATGAGATTATCTAGGCATGATCATGTATATAGGCATCACGTCCGTAACAAGTAAACCGACTCCTGCCTGCATCTACTACTATTGCTCCACCCATCGACCAACTCCTGCTTGCATCTAGAGTATTAAGTTCATAAGAACAGAGTAACGCCTTAAGCAAGATGACATGATGTAGAGGGATAAACTCATGTAATATGATATAAACCCCATCTTTTTATCCTCGATGGAAACAATACAATATGTGCCTTGCAACCCTTTCTGCCACTGGGTAAGGACACCGCAAGATTGAACCCAAAGCTAAGCACTTCTCCCATGGCAAGAAAGATCAAGCTAGTAGGCCAAACCATACTGATGATTTGAAGAGACTTGCAAAGATAACTCAATCATACATAAACGAATTCAGAGGAGATTCAAATATTTCTCATAGATAAACTTGAGCATAAACCCACAATTCATCGGATCTCGACAAACACACCGCAAAAAGAGTTTACATCGAATAGATCTCCACAAGAGAGGGGGAGAACATTGTATTGAGATCCAAAAAGAGAGAAGAAGCCATCTAGCTAATAACTATGGACCCAAAGGTTTGTGGTGAACTACTCACAACTCATCGGAGGGGCTATGGTGTTGATGTAGAAGCCCTCAGTGATCGATTCCCCCTTCGGCAAAGCGTCGACGAAGGCTCCAAGATGGGATCTCGCGGATACAAAAGGTTACGGTGGTTAAAGTTGTGTTTCGTTGGCTCCCTGGATGTGTTTGGGGTACGTAGGCTTATATAGGAGGAAGAAGTACGTCGGTGGCCGCCCGAGGGGCCCATGAGACAGGGGGGTGTGCCCTGTAGGGGGGGGGGCGCCCTACCCTCTCATGGTTGCCTCGGCTGCTTCTTGACTTGCACTCCAAGTCCACTAGATCAGGTTCATTCCAAAAATCACGCTCCCGAAGGTTTTATTCCGTTTGGACTCCATTTGATATTCCTTTTCTTGGAAATACTGAAATAGGCAAAAAACAACAATACGGGCTGGGCCTCCGGTTAGTAGGTTAGTCCCAAAAATGATATAAATGTGTAAAATAAAGCCCATAAACATCCAAAAGGGGTAATATAATAGCATGGAACAATAAAAAATTATAGATACGTTGGAGACGTACCAAGCATCCCCAAGCTTAATTCATGCTCGTCCTCGAGTAGGTAAATGATAAAAAACAGAATTTTTGATGTGGAATGCTACCTAGCATAATTCTCAATGTAATTTTCTTTATTGTGGCATGAATGTTCAGATCCAAATGATTCAAAATAAAAGTTCATATTGACATAAAAATGGTGATACTTCAAGCATACCAATCAAAGTAATCATGTCTTCTCAAAATAACATGACCAAAGAAAGTTATCCCTACAAAATCATATAGTCTGGATGTTGCTCTAGCTTCATCACATAAAGTATTTAATCATGCACAACCCTGATGACAAGCCAAGCAATTGTTTCATACTTTAATAATCTCAAACTTTTTCAACTTTCACGCAATACATGAGCGTGAGCCATGGACATAGCACTATATGTGGAATAGAATGGTGGTTGTGGATAAGACAAAAAAGGAGAAGATAGTCTCACATCAACTAGGCGTATCAACGGGCTATGGAGATGCCCATTAATAGATATCAATGTGAGTGAGTAGGGATTGCCATGCAACGGATGCACTAGAGCTATAAATATATGAAAGCTCAACAAAAGAAACTAAGTGGATGTGCATTCAACTTGCTTGCTCACGAAGACCTAGGGCATTTTGAGGAAGCCCATCATTGGAATATACAAGCCAAGTTCTATAATGAAAAATTCCCACTAGTATATGAAAGTGACAACATAGGAGACTCTCTATCATGAAGATCATGGTGCTACTTTAAAGCACAAGTGTGGAAAAGGAGATAGTAGCATTGTCCCTTCTCTCTTTTTCTCTCATTTTATTTTTTCTTTTTCTTTCTCTTTTTTTAATTTTTTTTCTTTGGCCTTTTTTTTCGGCCTCTCTTTTTTTTCCTTTTCTTTTTATTTATTTTTATTTTTGTAAAGTCCGAAGTCTCATCCCGACTTGTGGGGGAATCATAGCCTTCATCATCCTTTCCTCACTGAGACAATGCTCTAATAACGAAGATCATCACACTTTTATGATTTACAACTCAAGAATTACAACTGAAAGCTAGAACAAGATATGACTCCATATGAATGCCTCCGACGGTGTACCGGGATATGCAATGAATCAAGAGCGACATGTATGAAAATTATGAAGGTGGCCTTGCCACAAATACGATGTTAACTACATGATCATGCAAAGAGCAATATGACAAAAGTAATGCATGTCATATGAACGGAATGGTGGAGAGTTGCATGGCAATATATCTCGGAATGGCTATGGAAATACCATAATAGGTAGGTATGGTGGCTATTTTGAGGAAGGTATATGGTGGGTGTATGGTACCGGCGGAAGTTGCGCGGCACAAGAGAGGCTAGCAATGGTGGAAGGGTGAGAGTGCGTATAATCCATGGACTCAACATTAGTCAAAAGAACTCATGTACTTATTGCAAAAATCTAGAAGTCATCAAAAACAAAGCACTACGCGCATGCTCCTAGGGGGATAGATTGGTAGGAAAAGACCATCGCTCATTCCCGACCGCCACGCATAAGGAAGACAATCAATAAATAATATTGTGCTCCAACTTCATCACAAAGCGGTTCACCATACGTGCATGCTACGGGAATCACAAACCTTAACACAAGTATTTTTCATAATCACCTCAACTAGCATGACTTTAATATCACTACCTCCATATCTCAAAACAGTTATCAAGCATCAAATTGATCATAGCATCCAATTCACTTTCTATGATAGTTTTTGTTATACCCAACTTGGATGCTCATCATTCTAGGACCAACTTTGTAACCATAGAAAATACCATGCTGTTCTAAAAGAGTCTCAAAATAATATAAGTTAAGCATGAGAGACTAGCAATTTCTTCAAAATTAATCCACCGCCGTGCTCTAAAAAATATAAGTGAAGCACTAGAGCAAAACTATCAAGCTCAAAAGATATAAGTGAAGCACATAGAGTATTTTAGCAAATTCTAATCAAGTAGGCTTCTCCCAAAAGGTGTGTACAGCAAGGATGATTGTGGTAAACTAAAAAGCAAAGACTAATATAATGCACGACACTCCAAGCAAAACACATATCATGTGACGAATAAAAATATAGCTCCAAGTAAAGTTACCAATGAACGAAGACAAAAGAGGGGTTGCCTTCCCGGGGCATCCCCAAGCTTAGGATTTTGGCTATACTTGAATATCTAGGGGTGCCATGGGCATCCCCAAGCTTAGGCTCTTGCCACTCCTTATTCCATAGTCCATAAAAGCTTTACCCAAAACTTGAAAACTTCACAACACAAAACTCAACAGTAAATCTTATAAGCTCCGTTAGTGAAAGAAAACAAAACCACCACATAAGTTACTGTAATGAACTCATTATTTATTTATTTTGGTGTTAAACCTATTGTATTCCAACTTCTCTATGGTTTATAAACTATTTTACTAGCCATAGATGCATCAAAATAAGCAAACAACACACGAAAAACAGAATCTGTCAAAAACAGAACAGTCTGTAGCAATCTATAACTAACGCAAACTTCTAGAACTCTAAAAATCCTACCAAAATAGGAAGTCCTGGACAATTTATCTGTTGATCAGAAGCAAAAATATTCAACACAAAAGCACGTTTCTGTGATTTGACAAAACTAAATTCGTGCGCGCAAAGTTTCTGTTTTTCAGCAGAATCAAGTCAACTATCATCATAGGTTATCCTATAGGTTCTACTTGGCACAAACACTAATTAAAATATAAAACACATCTAAACAGAAGGTAGATGCAATATTTATTACTAAACAGTAACAAAAACAAAAAACAAAAAGAAAATTCGGTTGCCTCCCAACTAGCGCTAACTTTTAACGCCCCTAGCTAGGCATAAAAGCGAAGATAGATCTAAGCAGTGCCATCTTTGGCACTAAATTCATAAGTAGCTCGCATGATAGATTCATAAGGTAACTGAATTTCTTTCTTGGAAAGTGCTCCATGCCTTTCTTTAAAGGAAATTGGAATCTAATATCCCTTCCTTCATATCAATAATCGCGCCAATCATTCTAAAGAAAGGTCTACCAAGAATAATAGGGCAAGAAAGATTGCAATCTATATCAAGAACGATAAAATCTACGGGCACCAAATTTCTATTTGCAACAATGAGAACATCATTGATCTTTCCCATTGGCTTTTTAATGGTGGAATCCGCAAGGTGCAAATTTAAAGAGCAATCATCAAGATCATGGAAACCTAGAGTATCACATAAAGTTTTCGGAATCCTGGAAACACTAGCACCCAAATCACACAAAGCAAACCACTCATGATCTTTAATTATAATCTTTATAGTAGGTTCCCACTCATCATTAAGTTTTCTAGGTATAGAAACTTCCAAATTAAGTTTTTCATCATAACATTGCATCAAGGCATCAACGATATGTTTGGTAAAAGCTTTATTTTGACTATAAGCATGAGGAGAATTAACAACGGATTGCAACAAGGAAATACAACCTTCTAAAGAACAATTATCATAATCAAATTCCTTGAAATCCGAGATAGTGGGTTCAATACTATTTAAAGTCATGACCTCTCCAATCCCACTTTTACCAAATTTAGCATCAAGATCTAAAAACTACGAATTCTTGGGATGCCTTCTAGGTAAAGTTGACTCATCTTCAGTCCCATAATTATCAAGATTCATATTGCAAAACAAAGATCTAATAGGAGACACATCAATAACTTTAAGATCTTCATCATTATTTTCAAGGAAACTAGAAGAACACGCCTTTATAAAGCTATCTTTCTTAGCATGGAATCTAGCGGTTCTTTCTTTGCACTCATCAATGGAAATTCTCATTGCTTTGAGAGACTCATTGATATCATGCTTAGGAGGAGAAGATCTAAGTTTAAGAGAATCAACATCAAGCGAAAGTCTATCAACGTTCCTAGCCAAATCATCAACTTTGAGCAATTTTTTCTTCAAGCAAGGAATTAAAATTCTTTTGAGAAATCATAAATTCTTTCACACTATTCTCAAAATCAGAGGGCATCTTATTAAAATTACCATAAGAATTACTGTAGGAATTTCCATAATTATTAGAGGAATTACTAGGGAACGGTCTAGAATTAAAGTTTCCTCTATAAGCATTGTTTCCAAAACTATTCCTACCAACAAAATTCACATCCATAGATTCATTATTATTCTCATCAAAGTAGACAAAGGCATATCATTGGGATCAAGAGGTGTATTTTTAGTAGCAAACAATTTCATAAGTTCATCCATCTTTCCACTCAAAACATTGATTTCTTCTATAGCATGCACTTTTTTACTAGAAGATCTTTTGGTGTGCCATTGAGAATAATTAGCCATAATATTATCAAGAAGTTTTGTAGCATCTTCTAATGTGATTTCCATAAACGTGCCTCCCACGGCCGAATCTAAGAGATTTCTAGAAGCAAAGTTCAAACCGGCATAAATTTTTTGTATGATCATCGATAAATTCAACCCATGAGTAGGGCAATTGCGAATCATCAATTTCATTCTTTCCCAAGATTGGGCAACATTCTCATGATCAAGTTGTTTAAAATTCATAATGTCGTTCCTAAGAGTGATGATCTTAGCGGGAGGAAAATACTTGGAGATAAAAGCATCTTTGCACTTGTTCCAAGAATCAATACTATTTTTAGGCAAAGACGAAAACGAAACTTTAGCACAATCTCTAAGTGAAAACGGAAATAACTTCAATTTAACAATATCATTATCCGTATCTTTCTTCTTTTGCATATCACACAAATCAACAAAGTTGTTTAGATGAGTAGCGGCATCTTCACTAGGAAGGCCGGCGAATTGATCTTTCATAACAAGATTCAGCAAAGCAGTATTGATTTCACAGGACTCAACATCATTAAGAGGAGCAATCGTAGTACTAAGGAAATCATTATTATTGGTATTCGAGAAATCACACAATTTAGTATTATCTTGCGCCATGGCAACAAGTAATCCAACACACAAGCAAACAAAAAAAGGCAAGCGAAAGAGAGAGAGGAGATTGGGAAAGAGAGGGCGAATAAAACGGCAAGGGTGAAGTGGGGGAGAGGAAAACGAGAGGCAAATGGCAAATAATGTAAATGCGAGGGAGATGAGTTTGTGATGGGTACTTGGTATGTCTTGACTTGAGCGAAGACCTCCCCGGCAACGGTGCCAGAAATCCTTCTTGCTACGTCTTGAGCTTGCGTTGGTTTTCCTTGAAGAGGAAAGGGTGATGCAGCAATAGTAGCGTAAGTATTTCCCTCAGTTTTTGAGAACCAAGGTATCAATCCAGTAGGAGGCTCCTCAAAAGTCCCACGCACCTACACAAACAAACAAAGAACTCGCAACCAACGCAATAAAGGGGTTGTCAATCCCTTCACGGCCACTTGCGAAAGTGAGATCTAATAAAGATAGTATGATAAGATAAATATATTTTTGGTATTTTATAATATAGATGCAAAAAGTAAAGATGCAAATAAAAGTAGATTGGAAGCAAATATGATAAAAGATAGACCCGGGGGCCATAGGTTTCACTAGAGGCTTCTCTCAAGATAGCATAAGTATTACGGTGGGTGAACAAATTACTGTCGAGCAATTGATAGAAAAGCGAATAATTATGAGATTATCTAGGCATGATCATGTATATAGGCATCACGTCCGTGACAAGTAGACCGACTCCTGCCTGCATCTACTACTATTACTCCACACATCGACCGACTCCTGCCTGCATCTAGAGTATTAAGTTCATAAGAACAGAGTAACGCCTTAAGCAAGATGACATGATGTAGAGGGATAAACTCATGCAATATGATATAAACCCATCTTTTTATCCTCGATGGCAACAATACAATACGTGCCTTGCAACCCTTTCTGTCACTGGGTAAGGACACCGCAAGATTGAACCCAAAGCTAAGCACTTCTCCCATGGCAAGAAAGATCAATCTAGTAGGCCAAACCAAACTGATAATTCGAAGAGACTTGCAAAGATAACTCAATCATACATAAAAGAATTCAGAGGAGATTCAAATATTTCTCATAGATAAACTTGATCATAAACCCACAATTCATCGGATCTCGACAAACACACCGCAAAAAGAGTTTACATCGAATAGATCTCCACAAGAGAGGGGGAGAACATTGTATTGAGATCCAAAAAGAGAGAAGAAGCCATCTAGATAATAACTATGGACCCGAAGGTCTGTGGTAAACTACTCACAACTCATCAGAGGGGCTATGGTGTTGATGTAGAAGCCCTCCGTGATCGGTTCCCCCTCCGGCAGAGTGCTGGCAAAGGCTCCAAGATGGGATCTCGCGGATACAGAAGGTTACGGTGGTGGAAATTGTGTTTTGTTGGCTCCCTGGATGTTTTCGGGGTACATAGGCTTATATAGGAGGAAGAAGTACGTCGGTGGCCGCCCGAGGGGCCCACGAGACAGGGGGGCGTGCCCTGTAGGGGGGGGGGCTAACCTCTCGTGGCCGGCTCGACTGCTTCTTGACTTGCACTCCAAGTCCTCTGGATCACGTTCGTTCCAAAAATCACGCTCCCGAAGGTTTCATTCCGTTTGGACTCCGTTTGATATTCCTTTTCTTCGAAATACTGAAATAGGCAAAAAAAACAGCAATACGGGCTAGGCCTCCGGTTAGTAGGTTAGTCCCAAAAATGATATAAATGTGTAAAATAAAGCCCATAAATATCCAAAAGGGGTAATATAATAGCATGGAACAATCAAAAATTATAGATATGTTGGAGACGTATCAGCCGCCACTCGCATTGCAGACATCATCGACCTTGGCAGCTTTTGTGATCCGGCAAGTCCTTCTCCTACCAAGTGAATAAAGCATTATGCCCCACCTTTATTTGCCTTCGAATGCCGAGTGGTTATGTAAACGTTAAACTCTTTCAAGCTTGATGCCTGAGTACTTCTGCCCGTTGCGGTTCTGAACTTTTGCGGGATTTATCTAAACTTGGTTTTCCTTGAATATCATGGCTTTTGCTTTTATTGCTTCTGAACCTCTTTCGATTCTAAGTGAACTTGATCTTTTCACCTTTCGTCAAGTGGGTCTGACAATGTGTTCAGTCGACATCTTGTCATCCTTGCGGATCGGGATGGAGCGTACATTGTACTTGTGATGCCGCGCAGACGTGGTGTTCAGTCGACACCTCGTCGTCCTTGTAGATCGGGATGGAGCGTATGTTGTACTTGTAATGCAGCTCAGACATGGTGTTTAGTCGATACCTCGTAGTCCTTGCGGATTGGGATGTAGCGTATGTTGTACTTGTGATGCAGCTCAGACGTGGTGTTTAGTCGACACCTCGTCATCCTTGCAGATCGGGATGGAGCATACGTTGTACTTGTGACGTAGCTCAAAGGATCTTTGCAACTTAGGCAAGCATGGGGTCGCAGCTAAGCCCCCGAGTGGGAGGATTGCCCTCCACGTCCGAATGTTTTTAACTTAGGCGAGTACAGGGTCGCAGCTAAGCCCCCGAGTGGGAGCATTGCTCTCCACTCGGAATGTTTTTCACTTAGGCGAGTACGGGGTCGCAGCTAAGCCCCCGAGTGGGAGGATTGCTCTCCACTCGGAATGTTTTTAACTTAGGTGAGTATGGGGTCGCAGCTAAGCCCCCGAGTGGGAGGATTGCTCTTCACTCAGAATGTTTTTAACTTAGGCGAGGACGGGGTCGCAGCTAAGCCTCCAAGTGGGAGGATTGCTCTCCACTCGGAATGTTTTTAACTTAGGCGAGTACGGGGTCACAGCTAAGCCCCCGAGTGGGAGGATTGCTCTCCACTCGGAATGTTTTTCACTTAGGCGAGGACAGGGTCACAGCTAAGCCTCCGAGTGGGAGGATTTCTCTCCACTCGGAATGTTTTTAACTTAGGCTAGTACGGGGTCACAGCTAAGCCCCCGAGTGGGAGGATTGCTCTCCACTCAGAATGTTTTTAACTTAGGCGAGTACGGGGTCGCAGCTGAGCCCCCGAGTGGGAGGATTGCTCTCCACTCGGAATGTTTTTAACTTAGGCGCATACGGGGCCACAGCTAAGCCTCCGAGTGGAAGGATTGCTCTCCACTCGGAATGTTTTTAACTTAGGCGAGTACGGGGTCGCAGCTAAGCCCCCGAGTGGGAGGATTGCTCTCCACTCGGAATGTTTTTAACTTCGGCGAATCAGGTTCGCGGCTAAGCCACCCACTAGGGGATTTGGGTACAAATGATTACGGGGAATCAGTCATTAAGATACTGTAAAAATCTTGTCTATGGAAAGCAAATTGAAGTACTCTTATTACAACTTGTCGGGTCGAGTGATTCTAGGTATAGAAAGGACGAAGCAGCTCTGCGTTCCATGCACATGGCTCGTCCATGTTCTTGGCTACATTGTAGATGTGGTACGCTCCATTATGAAGCACCTTGATGATGACGAAGGGACCTTCCCAGGACGGAGCGAGCTTTCTTACTGCATTGCAATAACTAGTCATTGCAGGACTCTTGACGTCCCATTCCTTCATTACTTCATTAAGCACTAAGTCTGAGTCGCCATATACCATCAAGCGCCGGACGCCGAGTGAAATGGCCATACGTAATCCATACAATAGTGCCTCATACTCAGCTTCATTGTTTGAAGAATCAAAGTGAATCTGGAGGACATAACTGAGCTTGTCTCCTCGTGAGGACATTAAAACCACTCCTGTGCCAGAGCCATTCAACATCTTGGATCCATCAAAGAACATGGTCCAATGTTCCAACTGAATCTGAGTCGGCTGCGGTTGTTCTATCCACTCTGCGAGGAAATCTGCAATTGCTTTAGGCTTGATGGCCTTCTTTGCCTCAAACTTGATATCTAGAGGAAGAAGTTCAATTGCCCACTGCTACCTCTTGAGCACTGCGTTGGATTTCCCCAAAGATGAGAGGATGATGCAGCAAAGTAGCATAAGTATTTCCCTTAGTTTTTGAGAACCAAGGTATCAATCCAGTAGGAGACCACGCACAAGTCCCTCGTACCTACACAAAACGATAGCTCCTCGCAACCAACGCGATTAGGGGTTGTCAATCCCTTCATAGTCACTTACGAGAGTGAGATCTGATAGAGATGATAAATAATATTTTTGGTATTTTTGGTATATAGATGCAAAGTGAAAAGTAAAAGGCAAAGTAAAAACAAAGCAAGTAATAAAGTAATGGAGATTGATATGATGAGAATAGACCCGGGGGCCATAGGTTTCACTAGTGGCTTCTCTCAAGAGCATAGATATTCTATGGTGGGTGAACAAATTACTGTTGAGCAATTGATATAATTGAGCATAGTTATGAGTATATCTAGGTATGATCATGTATATAGGCATCACGTCCAAGACAAGTAGATCGAAACGATTCTGCATCTACTACTATTACTCCACTCATCGACCGCTATCCAGCATGCATCTAGAGTATTAAGTTAAAACAGAGTAACGCCTTAAGCAAGATGACATGATGTAGAGGGATAAATTCATGCAATATGATAAATACCGCATCTTGTTATCCTCGATGGCAACAATACAATATGTGCCTTGCTGCCCCTTCTGTCACTGGGAAACGACACCGCAAGATTGAACCCAAAGCTAAACACTTCTCCCATTGCAAGAACTACCAATCTAGTTGGCCAAACCAAACGGATAATTTGAAGAGACTTGCAAAGATAACTCAATCATACATCAAAGAATTCAGAGAAGATTCAAATATTATTCATAGATAAGATGGATCATAAACCCACAATTCATCGGTCTCAACAAACACGTCGCAAAAAGAAGATTACATCGAATAGATCTCCATGAGAGAGGGGGAGAACATTGTATTGAGATCCAAAAAGAGAGAAGAAGCCATCTAGCTACTAGCTATGGACCCGAAGGTCTGAAGTAAACTACTCACACTTCATCGGAGGGGCTATGGTGTTGATGTAGAAGCCCTCCGTGGTGGATGCCCCCTCCGGCGGAGCTCCGGAACAGGCCCCAAGATGGGATCTCGTGGATACAGAAGGTTGCGGCGGTGGAATTAGGTTTTTGGCTCCTGTTCTGATCGTTTGGGGATACGTAGGTATATATAGGAGGAAGGAGTACGTCGGTGGAGCAACAGGGGGGCCCACGAGGCAGGGGGCGCCCCCTAGGGGGGCGCCCCCACCCTCGTGACCGCCTCTTTTGTTCCTTGGAGCAGGGTCCAAGTCTCCTGGATCACGTTCAGTGAGAAAATCACGTTCCCAAAGGTTTCATTTCGTTTGGACTCCGTTTGATATTCCGTTTCTTCAAAACACTGAAATAGGCAAAACACAGCAATTCTGGGCTGGGCCTCCGGTTAATAGGTTAGTCCCAAAAATAATATAAAAGTGGAAAATAAAGCCCAATATAGTCCAAAACAGTAGATAAAGTAGCATGGAGCAATCAAAAATTATAGATACGTTGGAGACGTATCAGGCATCCCCAAGCTTAATTCCTGCTCGTCCTCGAGTAGGTAAATGATAAAAAAGAATTTTTGATGCGGAGTGATACTTTGGCATAATTTCAATGTAAATCTTCTTAATTGTGGCATGAATATTCAGATCCGAAAGATTCAAGACAAAAGTTCATATTGACATAAAAATAATAATACTTCAAGCATACTAATCAAAGCAATCATGTCTTCTCAAAATAGCATGGCAAAAGAAAGTTCATCCCTACAAAATCATATAGTTAGGCTATGCTTCATTTTTGTCACACAAAGATGTTCCCAACTTCTATACCCCCGATGACAAGCCAAGAAATTGTTTCATACTTAAATAATCTCAAACTTTTTCAACCTTCACGCAATACATGAGCGTGAGCCATGGATATAGCACTATGGGTGGAATAGAATGTGATGATGGGGATTGTGTGGAGAAGACAAAAAAGGAGAAAGTCTCACATTGACGAGGATAATCAATGGGCTATGGAGATGCCCATCAATTGATGTTAACATGAGGAGTAGGGATTGCCATGCAACGGATGCACTAGAGCTATGAATGCTCAACAAAAGAAAACTAGTGGGTGGGCATCCAACTCGCTTGCTCATGAATACCTAGGGCATTTAAGGAAGCCCATCGTAGGAATATACAAGCTAAGTTCTATAATGAAAAATTCCCACTAGTATAAAAAGACAACTATGAGACTCACTACATGAACAACAAGGTGCTACTTTGAAGCACAATATATGAGACTCACTACATGAAGAACAAGGTGCTACTTTGAAGCACAAGTGTGGAAAAAGAGATAGTAGCATTGCCCTTTTTATTTATTTTCTTTTCTCTTTTTTTGGGCCTTTTTTTTGCCTTTTTTTTCTTTTTTTCTTTTTGGGCAACGCTCTAATAATGATGATCATCACACTTCTATTGATTACAACATATGAACTACAACTCGAAACTAGAACAAGATATGACTCTATATGAATGCCTCCGGCAGTGTACCGGGATGGTGCAATGAATCAAGAGTGACATGTATGAAAAATAATGCATGGTGGCTTTGCCACAAATACGATGTCAACTACATGATCAGGCAATGGCAATATGACAAAAGTAATGTATGTCATGAATATGATGCTGGAAGTTGCATGGCAATATATCTCGGAATGGCTATGGAAATGCCATGATAGGTAAGTATGGTGGCTGTTTTGAGGAAGATATAAGGAGGTTTATGTGTGATAGAGCGTATCGTATCACGGGGTTTGGATGCACCGGCGAAGTTTGCACCAACTCTCAAGGTGAGAAAGGGCAATGCACGGTACCGAAGAGGCTAGCAAAGGCGGAAAGGTAAGAGTGCGTATAATCCATGGACTCAACATTAGTCAAAAGAACTCATATACTTATTGCAAAAATTTAGAAGTCATCAAAAATCAAGTACTACGCGCATGCTCCTAGGGGGATAGATTGGTAGGAAAAGACCATCGCTCGTCCCCGACCGCCACTCATAAGGATGCACAAGCCAGGTACACTTCATGTTTCAAATTTGTTACACAACTTTAACCATACGTGCATGCTACGGGACTTGCAAACTTCAACACAAGCATTTCTCAAATTCACAATTACTCAACTAGCACGACTTTGATATTATCACCTCCATATCTCAAAACAATTATCAAGCATCAAACTTATCTTAGTATTCAACGCACTCAAAAGAAAGTTTCACATATCTTGAATACCAAGTATATTAATATTAAGCAAATTACCATGCTATTAACGACTCTCAAAATAATCTAAGTGAAGCATGAGAGATCAATAGTTTCTTTAAAACAAATCCACCACCGTGCTCTAAAAGATCTAAGTGAAGCACTAGAGCAAAAATTATCACGCTCAAAAGATATAAGTGAAGCACTATGAGCAAAACTATCAAGCTCAAAAGATATAAGTGAAGCACATAGAGTATTCTAGCAAATTCCAATTCATGTATGGCTCTCTCAAAAGGTGTGTACAGCAAGGATGATTGTGGTAGACTAACAAGCAAAGACGCAAATAATACAAGACACTCCAAGCAAAACACATATCATGTGGTGAATAAAAATATAGCTCCAAGTAAATTACCGATGGAAGTAGACGAAAGAGGGGATGCCTTCCGGGGCATCCCCAAGCTTTGACTTTTTGGTGTCCTTGGATTATCTTGGGGGTGCCATGGGCATCCCCAAGCTTAGGCTCTTGCCACTCCTTGTTCCATAATCCATCAAAAGAATTCACCCAAAACTTGAGAACTTCACAACACAAAACTCAATAGAAATCTCGTGAGCTCCGTTAGAGAAAGAAAACAAAAGACTACTTAAAGGTACTGTAATGAACTCATTCTTTATTTATATTGGTGTTAAAACTACTGTATTCCAACTTATCTATGGATTATAAACTATTTTACTAGCCATAGATTCATCAAAATAAGCAAACAACACACGCAAAACAGAATCTGTCAAAAATAGAACAGTCTGTAGTAATATGTAACTAACGCAAACTTATGGAACTCTAAAAATTCTACAAAAATTGCAAGTCCTTGACAAATTGTTCATTGAACAGAAGCAAAAATAATCAACGCAAAATCAGGTTTCTGTGATTTAACAAAATTATATTCGTGCGCGCAAAGTTTCTGTTTTTCAGCAGAATCAAATCAACTATCATCGTAGGTTATCCTATAGGTTCTACTTGCACAAACACTAATTAAAACATAAAACCACATCCAAACAGAGGCTAGATGGATTATTTATTCCTAAACAGAATCAAAAACAAAAAAACAAAAAAAAAATTGGGTTGCCTCCCAACAAGCGCTATCGTTTAACGCCCCTAGCTAGGCATAAAAGCGAGGATAGATCTAGGTAGTGTCGTAGTAATAAGACAGATCGGTGAAACTCATTTCATATTCTCTATGTTCGGCAGCAAGTTTTCTTTGAGGCAAGCACAAGTAATCAAAAGGGCTAAATTTAATAGGGCAAAAATCCCCAAGATCAATTTTAGGAGGTATAGGTTCCTCTTTTGGCCCTTCATAATGCACAACCAATTCATCATTATAAGCGTTCTTTTGACAGAACCTTGTGAGTCTATACTCAAGAGAGTATCCTAACTCATTATTTTGAATAGCCAAATCATCATTAAGTTCAGAGATTCTATCAATTAAAATGTCGGTTGGCACCTTTTTTCTAAGGTTTTCATTGAAAGCAACATAGTCAAGAGATTGAAAACGCATAATTTCTTCTTGATCAAAGAGGATAGATTCTATGGGAGGACGGCCGGCGTCCACCCTATAATGCGCAAAGATTTCTTTGGCCTCTTTTATTATAAATCTGAATTCATGAGCCAAAAAGATAGTAGCGGCACGCTTAACAGAGGAGTGTTCGATATTAGAAAATTCTAGGAAAATCCTTTGTATAGAAGGGTGCATATGCATAAATTGCCTTTCAAGTTCAACAATAAGCATGGCAATGGCATCCGCAAGACTACTAGTTCTATGAAGAATAGAACTGTCCATAGAGGGCAAAGCACCGGCACAAGTAAAGAAATCTTGAATAACTCCTTTTCCAATAATATTACCTCTACCGATTCGAAATCTTTTTGTATGATAGGTAGGGGATTCTTCAGCAGGAGCTTCAGAATTTTCCATGATATTATTATCGCCCATGTCGGCAATAATTTCCCCAATTTCAGACATAATGACAAGCAAGCAAACTGACACACGAGCAAACAAAAAGGCAACGGGAAAAGGCAAACGGGAAAAAGAGGAGGAGATTGGGAAAGAGAGGGCGAATAAAACGGCAAGGGTGAAGTGGGGGAGAGGAAAATGAGAGGAAAATGGCAAATAGTGTAATGCGAGAGATAGGAATTGTGATGGGTACTTGGTATGGTTGACTTGCTCTTGCATGAGCCTCCCCGGCAACGGCGTCAGAAATTCTTCTTGCTACCTCTTGAGCACTGCATTGGATTTCCCAAAGAGGAGAGGATGATGCAGCAAAGTAGCATAGGTATTTCCCTCAGTTTTTGAGAACCACAATCCAGTAGGGACCACGCACAAGTCCCCCGTACCTACACAAAACCATAGCTCCTTGCAACCAACGCGATTAGGGGTTGTCAATCCATTCACGATCACTTACAAGTGTGAGATCTGATAGAGATGATAAATAATATTTTTGGTATTTTTGGTATATAGATGCAAAGTGAAAAGTAAAAGTCAAAGTAAAAACAAAGCAAGTAATAAAGTAATGGAGATTGATATGATGAGAATAGACCAGGGGGTCATAGGTTTCACTAGTGGCTTCTCTCAAGAGCATAGATATTCTACGGTGGGTGAACAAATTACTGTTGAGCAATTGATAGAATTGAGCATAATTATGAGTATATCTAGGTATGGTCATGTATATAGGCATCACGTCCAAGACAAGTAGATCGAAATGATTCTGCATCTACTACTATTACTCCACTCATCGACCGCTATCCAGCATGCATCTAGAGTATTAAGTTAAAAATAGAATAACGCCTTAAGCAAGATGACATGATGTAGAGGGATAAATTTATGCAATATGATAAAAACCGCATCTTGTTATCCTCGATGGCAACAATACAATACGTGCCTTGCTGCCCGTTCTGTCACTGGGAAAGGACACCGCAATATTGAACCCAAAGCTAAACACTTCTCCCATTGCAAGAACTACCAATCTAGTTGGCCAAACCAAACGGATAATTCGAAGAGACTTGCAAAGATAACTCAATCATACATAAAAGAATTCAGAGAAGATTCAAATATTATTCATAGATAAGCTGGATCATAAACCCACAATTCATCCATCTCAACAAACACACCGCAAAAAGAAGATTACATCGAATAGATCTCCACGAGAGAGGGAGAGAACATTGTATTGAGATCCAAAAAGAGAGAAGAAGCCATCTAGCTACTAGCTATGGACCCGAAGGTCTGAAGTAAACTACTCACACTTCATCGGAGGGGCTATGGTGTTGATGTAGAAGCCCTCCATGATGGATGCCCCCTCCAGCGGAGCTCCGGAACAGGCCCCAAGATGGGATCTTGTGGATACAGAAGGTTGCGGCGGTGGAATTAGGTTTTTGGCTCCTGTTTTGATCGTTTGGGGATACGTAGGTATATATAGTAGGAAGGAGTACGTCGGTGGAGCAACAGGGGGCCCACGAGGCCGGGGGGCGCCCCCCACCCTCGTGACCGCCTCTTTTGTTTCTTGGAGCAGGTTCCAAGTCTCCTGGATCACATTCGGTGAGAAAATCACGTTCCCGAAGGTTTCATTCCGTTTGCACTCCGTTTGATATTTCGTTTCTTCGAAACACTGAAATAGGCAAAAAACAGCAATTCTGGGCTGGGCCTCTGGTTAATAGGTTAGTCCCAAAAATAATATAAAAGTGGAAAATAAAGCCAAATATAGTCCAAAACAGTAGATAAAGTAGCATGGAGCAATCAAAAATTATAGATACGTTGGAGATGTATCACCCACTTTGCCACTCGACCAGTTGCATTTCTGTTATTCAGAATTTCTGACAATGGAGCGTCGCTGACGACTGGAACGAAGTGATCAGAGAAATAGTGTGCAACCTTCATCGTGGTCAGGTAAATCCCATAAACAAGCTTCTGATAGTGAGAGTATCTCTGCTTAGACGGGGTTAAGACTTCTGAAATGTAATACATGGGCTGAACTTTGAAGGCCTTGCCTTCTTCTTCCCACTCGACTGTGAGCACTGTGCTAACAACTTGTCCTGTGGCTGCGATGTAAAGTAGTAAAGGCTCCTTGCTAACTGGAGCAGCAAGCACCGGCTAGGTGGAAAGCAGGGCTTTGAGCTCTTCAAACGCTGCTTCAGCTTCGTCATTCCACTCGAACTTGTCAGACTTCTTCATCAGTCGGTAAAGAGGCAGTACCTTTTCGCCGAGGCGTGAGATGAATCGACTCAATGCAGCCAAATAACCAGTAAGCTTCTGAACATCATGCACACGCACTGAGCACTTCATTTGGAGGATTGTGCCAATCTTCTCTGGATTCGCGTCGATTCCTCGTTCCGAAACAAGAAAACTGAGCAACTTTCCGCCGGGGACTCCGAATGTGCATTTTGATGGATTGAGCTTGATACCATACCTTCTTAAGTTGGCAAAGGTTTCAGCAAGGTTAGTGAGCAGGTCGGAACCTTTGCGTGACTTAACCACTATGTCATCCATGTATGCTTCCACATTCCGACTGATTTGAGTGAGCATGCACTTCTGAATCATGCGCATGAATGTGGCACCAGCATTCTTGAGGCCAAAGGGCATAGTAACATAGCAAAAACACACGAACAGGGTGATGAAAGCTATCTTTATCTAATTGGGTCCATACAGTCGGATCTGATGGTACCCGGAATAAGCGTCCAGGAAGGACAGTCACTCACATCCCGTAATTGAGTCGACTATCTGGTCGATGCAGGGCAGAGGAAAATGATCTTTTGGGCAGGCCCGATTGATGTGCTTGAAGTCAATACACATTCAGAGTGATTTATCTTTCTTAGGAACCATAACGACATTGGCGAGCCACTCAGAGTGGTATATCTCGCGGATGAACTAAGTGACCAGAAGCCGAGCCACCTCCTCGCCAATTGCCTTTCTCTTCTCCACGGCGGACCGATGGAGATGCTCCTTAACGGGTTTTGCCTTTGGGCCGACAAGGAAACGGTGCTAAGCCAGTCCCCTGGGTACTCCTGGCATGTCAGATGGCTTCCATCCAAAGATGTCCCAGTTCTCACGGAGGAACTGGATGAGCGCTTCTTCCTATTTGCTGCCGAGTGTCATTGAGATATGAGTCAGAGCAGCATTGGGGTCGGTCGGGTGAACGTGGACTGGCTTGGTCTCGCCGGCTGACTGAAATGCGGACTCCGAGGCAGGCCTCTTGGCACGCAGCAAATCACTCGGATCTGCAGTTTTCTGGTACTCTTGAAACTCTACGGCTGCCATCTGCTCATCTGCTATCTTTGCACCATCCCGAAGATAGTCTTCTACTCTTTGACGGTTACCGGAAACCATTATCACGCCTCTGGGGCCAGGCATCTTCATCTTGAGGTACACATAACATGGTCGAGCCATGAAGCTAGCATAGGCAGGTCTGCCCAGAATGGCATGATAGGCACTCTGGAAATCCACAACCTCAAACGTCAACTTTTCCTTGTAGTAATTCTTCTCATCGCCGAAAACCACATCAAGAGTGATCTGATCGAGTGAGTCAACTTTATTCCCTGGGATGACTCCGTGGAATTGCATGTTGCTCTCGCGGAGTTTTGACATCGGAATGTCCATTCCTTTGAGTGCCTCAGCATACAGGATATTCAAACCACTGCCACCATCCATCAAAACCTTGGTCAGTCGGGTGCCCCCAATGACTGGGTCGACCACCAGCTCTTGCCGCCCAGGGGTAGCTATGCGTGGCGGGTGGTCAGACTGGTCAAATGTAATGGGGGGTTTTGACCACTTTAAATTCTTTGGTGTTGTCGGAGCAACCATGTTCACCTCTCTGTTAATGACCTTCAGTCGACTTCTGCTCTCGAGATCAGCAAAAATCACCAAGGTGGCAGTGACATTGGGGTAACCACCATCATCATCCTTGTCTTCTTCCTTATCGGTCTCTTTCTCCTTTTCACTAGGTTGGCTTTCCCTGAAACTCTGGATGAGGAGTCGACATTGTTGAGTCGTATGCTTGGGGAGAATCAGGCTCCCCTCCTCATCCTTCTTTGTGTGAATATGACACGGCAAATCCATCACGTCATTTCCTGCTTGGTCTTTCACTTTCTTAGGGATCCAAGGGCCTTTGGGCTTCCCCTTGAACTTTCCTTGATTCAAAACTGCTGCCTCGGCAGGACCTGTTGCCTCAGCCTTTCGCTTCTGCTTCTGACTGGAATTTCCTCCTCCGGTGTCCCGAGCGACTGGTCTATTTTTACCACTTCGGAGTCGGTCTTCCTCTTTGCCATTAGCATACTTGGTGGCAATCTCCATCATCCGAGTCAGGGACACATCTCCAGTTCGACCGAACTTCAGAATGAGCTCTCTGTAGCGAACAACTTCCTTAAAGGCACAGATTGCTTGGTGATCTGACACATTCTCCACTGTATGGTGCAGAGTGATCCTTCTCTGGATATAATCTCTCAAGGTTTCATTCAGTTTTTGCACGCAATGCTGCAACTCCGGTAGACCAGCAGGTCTCTTACAGGTGCCCTCAAATGTTCTGGTAAACACTCAGGCTAGCTCATCCCAAATCAAAATGCTCCCAGGGACCAGCTGATTTAGCCAGGCCCTGGCAGAACCTTCAAGCATCGGAGGCAGGTGCTTCATGGCCACCTCATCACTGCCACCACCAATGTGCACAGCCACTCGGTAGTCTTCAAGCCAAGTGTCGGGCTTTGACTCCCCTATGAACTTACTAACGCCAGTCACCAATATGAAGTTATGAGGGATCTCAGCGGCTCTGATGGCTCTTCCAAAACACTCTGGGCTGGAAACGTGGACCCTGCTTCAGCTGGGCCTGTCTCTATCCAGCCCTTCTCTGTATACTCTGTTCCGGTCGACCAAACCCTACGCAAGGACTGACCTTGCATCGAAGCCCGGCTCTCTTGGGTCAACTGGAACTATGCGGTCATTTCCATATGGATGCCTGTCATCATACCGCCGGGGCGCGTATGACCCATCCCTCGGAAGGGGTGAAGGCGCTAGACGGTGGTTGTCACGGGCGTACTCACGATCATACTCTCCATGAGCTCTTCCTAGGTGCCGATCTTGGTGGTGATCACGATCTCCACGCCGCAAAGGCGACCTAGGACTGTGCGCCGACTAAACGGTGTCTGCCCTTACTGATCTGCTGTGAATTCTATTCCGCGACTGGGACACAACAAAGTTCTGGTCTCCTGCTGCTCGGGGCAGCGCCCTGATCTGTTCTGAGCCTCTTCCAGCCTTTGAACGGGATGGCTGAATGGACTTTGTGATACATGCAGCAGCTGCAAGATTCTGAATTGGTGTGTTGAATACCTGAGTTTCTGGTGGAAACAATTGCCGTGGACGCCGACTGGACTCGGGGATCAGTCGACGGGCACGCTCATTGAGAGAATGTTGGAGATTCTCCAAACGAATGCGCTCAGCCAGCGTGGCAAGGCGCACTGCCTCCAAGGCATGAGCCTCGGCGGTGTACCCTATGATGGGGGGTCTGGAGAGCCTCCATGTTGCGGTGGTGTAGCTCCTCCCTCTGTTGCGAGCTGAGAGGTTGGGGATGATACTCCTCATGGCCGAATGACGGGCCGTCGCCATCACCATTGCCGCCGCCATCACCGTTGCCGCCGCTGCGATGAAAACCAGGTGGGCCACGATGGGAGTCGACCATGAGGACTTCTGCCGCGGGGTCACAACTCCCGCTCTTGGAAAAGGTGTCTACGAAATCAGTCGATAGGTCGACTGAACCACAGTGAAATACATCGGGCTCGATCGCTGTGACTTGGGGGGTGAACGCCTGACGAGCCACCACGTGTTTCACCCACCGCTGGAGCCATGATTGACCAGACCGCTTGCGGCGGTGTCCAGCAGAGTGAGACGACGACGCGAGGACCGACTGATACGGGGTCGACGGTTGCAGAAGGAGGACGCCGCTGGCACTCGCGCGGAAGTGCGATGAACCATGGATCGGGAGAGCCTCGACGTCGAGGGGGGCCTCCTAGAGCTAGGGAGTCGTCACCGATGAAAGTGAGCGTGCAGAGTCGGAACTCGCGGCCCAGGACCAAACCGCCGTCAGAAACCATGTTGATGAAGATCGAAGAAAATGCAACCTCGCCGAAAGTCGCTAAGATGCTATGCCCCACGGTGGGTGCCAACGGTCGTGGTACTAAGTGTGACAGTAAGTGTAGGGGGTACATATGAGGAGGCAAGGTCCTAGCTACGGTAAGATTGTACGCAAGAGTTTACGAGTTCAGGCCCCTCTCGGAGGAGGTAAAAGCCCTACGTCTCGGTGCCCTGAGGCAGTCGCTGGAATATGGGAGTGTGTGTTACAGGGGATGCGAACCCTTGTCCCAGAGGAGGGGGGCAGCTTATATAGAGTGTGCCAGGACCCCAGCCCACCTCCGTTACAGGGGTTCAATGTACATAAAGATAGGGCATTACTGATAACGCCAGCTATAAAGTGCTATTAATGATCTTTAAGACTACGGAGTGAACGCATGACCGTTGCCGTCCTGAGTGACTCCTGGTCTTCTGTAGGTCGAGTGGTTTCTCATATGGTCGAGTGATACCAGGAGGGAGGGGTACCCGAGTGATATGACTGGTCGAGTGGCTTGCACTCGACGACTTCAATCGGTACTCCCTGTTGTCTCTTGGATGTCTTTGCTTCTAGGGTAGTGACCTTGGGTAGGGCGTATAGGTCAGGCCTATGACCCTACCCTAGGTCTATATCATCATCAGTCCACCCTTGGGACTGAGGGTTTGTACTAGTAGCTATGTGTTTAATCTCTCTCTCTCTCTCTCTCTCTCTCTCTCTCTCGTGTTCTTGAGATGGCACGATCTTGATGTATACCAGGCGTTGTTAATATAGTTGGATCATATGGTGTTTCTCCATCTCTATCTTGATGTGATGAATTGAGTTTTCCCTTTGAAATTTTGTTTTATCGGATTGAATACTTTTATGGATTTGAGAAGAATTGATGTATGTCTTCCTATGAATACCCGTGGTGACAACGGGGTATCATATTGATTCACTTGATATGTGTTTTGGCACTCAACTCGCGGATTCCCGAGGTGTCATTGGGGTAATCCATGCATAGGGGTTGATGCACGTTCTTGTCTTTGTTTCTCTGGTAGAAATCTTGGGGCACTCTTTGAGGTTCCTTGTGTTGGATTGAGTATTATGAATCTGAAATTATTTGATGCATATCGCATAATCAACTCACGGATACTCGCAGTGACATTGGAGTATCTAGGTGACATTAGAGTTGGTTAATGTGTATCATATGGTGTTATTTTAGTACGGACTCTTGGTTAGATTGATCGGAAAGAATAGCTTTGTGTTATTTTAGTACGAACTCTATGATAGATTGATCGGAAAGAATAGCTTTGAGGTGGTTTAACAATTTCTTCTGATGTTCTCCGCTAGATAGGAACTTTGGAGTGATTCTTCATCGCACGTTGAGGGATGGTTATATGATCCAATTAGATTACCATTGTTGAGAGATTGCACTAGTGAAAGTATGGACCCTAGGCCTTGGTTTCAAGCATTGCAATACTGTTTGTGCTCCATTTTATCAATTGCTACCTTGCTATTTTTATTTATTCAGATTATAAAATATATTTCTACCATCCATATTACACTTTTATCACCATCTCTTCGCTGAACTAGTGCACCTATACAATTTGCCATGTGTTGGGGACACAAGAGATTTCTTGTATTTGGTCGTAGGGTTGTTTCAGAGAGACCATCTTCATACTACACCTCCCACAAATTGATAAACCTTAGGTCATCCACTTAAGGGAAAATTGCTATTGTCCTACAAAACTCTGCGCTTGGAGGCCCAACACGAGTCTACAAGAATAAAGTTGCCTAGTTGACATCAGTGATGGACGTTGTCCTCTCCTCTGTGCGGGTGGAGTGCCCACACGAAGGTTGTGGGCTCTACATCACTTACCACAAGTCACCGATCACCAGAGCGTGTGTCCGCTCGCGCCCTGCAAATGCCCCGTGCTCGTCTGCGGCTATGTGTTGGGTTCTACGGTAGGGTGCGTCAACTGCAAATTAAAATTTCCTACGCGCAGAACAACCATGAACATGCTATGGGAGATGGATCATAGTTCGTCACCACTAGACGCGCAGTGCCTTTTAGCGGAAGAAGAGTTGGGGCAGCATGTCCGCATGGATCGTCTCCTCCTCGTCCGATCTCCCTTGAACAGCCGGTCGTCCGATCCCACGTACAAGTTCGCCGGAGCGGCGCAAGTGACCGCCTCTAATGGTATCCGCGCGTGCAGGAGGAACACCGTGTGGCAGACTGCTAGGTCCGATCACACAGTCGGTGGTGAGTCGAGGTGGCTATTCGCAACACATGCAAACCATAGTCGCAGTGCCGAAGCGATCAACCAAATGAGTGTGCCGCACCTCCATTTTATATAGGCGTACGTCGCGGGCTCAACACTTGGGCCTCGCACGGACCCTAAAGCCCACATGTCTACTTGGCCACAATCCGAATACAGTTCGGACCACATCCGACCAGTGTCCTTGGATCTGACCTCGTAGGTTCCTTCCCTTAAGCGCGCGACCCCTTAGGTTCAAGTCGGCTTGGTCATAGTTTGGATCACCTCCGACCTGCACGGTTGTAGCGGCCTCTAGCAAGGCGTACCAACCACCAAGCAGACTATGAAGCTGGTTAGGCGAACCTGTACAACGTGTCACACTTCTGTTCCCTTTGCCGCACGATATATGTTGTTGGGCTGAAGGCAAGATTGTCATCCTTGTGCTATCCCGACCTCTTTCTCGTTCCAGTGATACCGACCACAAACCGGATTATCTCATAATCCCTCTCGCATGGCCATGCTTATCCTGATCGGATCACACGAGGGGCCCAGAGTATATCTCTCCTGATCGGAGGGGCAAATCCCATCTTGCTCGACCATGTCTCGTAGCATGGGACTGGACAAACCCGAAACCTACCTTTGTAACTACCCAGTCACGGAGTAGCGTTTGGTCGGCCCAAAGCAAGTCTATCACTATCTCGAGTACATGTGTCAGCTCAGGTCTTAGGACATAGAACGTATGTTGTACTAGAGACTCACAGATGACATATCACTGCGTCTCATAGTTGGGTCTGTCCGACTTGGACCTTATCTCGACTCGGATCCGACTACGTCGAATCCAACCAGACCTTTCCAAGTCCATATTATCCGGTTAGCATCCAATGCTCCATGGATGGTGAGACCGAGCCATCGACCGTGTCATATGCTAGTCTAGTCGGTTGCGCGTCCACACAACCCTTTTAACTAGGGACCTTTTAGGACAGTCATCACACAATGCATAGTCCCACAAACAAGTCACGTACTTGCTGATACACATGATTGATAATGTCCAAGGACTATCTTTATTCATAAACACATAGGAAATATCATCATACATGATTGCCTCTAGGGCATATCTCCAACAGTCTCCCACTTGCACTAGAGTCAATCAAATAGACATCGAATGCCCATAGCTCTAAAGTGCCCCTCATGCTTGGGTTGTGGAAGCGGCTTAGTCAACGGATCTGCAACATTTGCATCCGTGTGAATCTTGCATAACTCTACATCACCATTCTTTACGATCTTTCGTATCAGGTGATATTTCCGATCTATGTGTCTGACCTTGTGGTGATTCCTCGGCTCCTTGGCTTGTGCGATGGCACCAGAATTATCACAATAAAGGTCCAATGGTTTCACCGAGGCTGGGAAAATACCAAGATCATCCAGAAAATGCCGGATCCAAACACCTTCCTTTGCAGCTTCACAAGCCGCAATGTATTCGGCTTCTGTGGTAGAATCGGCCACCGTATCCTGCTTGGAACTCATCCAGTGCACTGCTCCTCCGTTCAGGACGTACACGAATCCGGACTATGATCGACAATCATCTCTGTCGGTTTGGAAACTAGCATCGGCGTAACCCCTTACGACGAGCTCTTCCTCACCTCCATAAACTAGGAACATCTCTTTAGTCCTTTTCAGGTACTTCAAAATAGTCTTTACCGCTGCCCAGGGACTCTCACCCGGGTTGGATTGGTATCTGCTTGTTAGGCTTATTGCAAAAGCAACATCAGGCCTTGTACATATCATGGCATACATGATGGAACCGATTGCCGAGGCATACGGAATCCTACTCATCCTGCTTCGCTCATCAGATGTCAAAGGACTCTGAGTCTTGCTTAGCCTTATACCATGTGAGAGTGGCAAGAACCCTTTCTTCGCCTCACTCATGTTGAATTGCTTCTACACTTTATCTATGTACGTGCTCTGGCTTAAGCCGAGCAGCCTCCTCGATCTATCTCTATAGATCTTAATGCCTAAAATATACACTGCCTCACCAAGGTCTTTCATCGAAAACTTGCCATTCAATGACTCCTTGACCGAGTTTAGCATCGAAACATCATTTCTGATCAGTAGTATGGCGTCCACATACAAGATCAAAAACACTATCGAGCTCCCACTTAACTTCTTATATAAACAAGAGTCCTCTTTGCTTTTGATGAAACCGAGACCAGTGACGACCTCATCAAAACGAATGTTCCAACTTTGAGATGCTTGCTTCAACCCATAAATGGATCTCTTGAGATTGCATACCTTACTAGTGCTAGTCGGATCAACAAAACCCTCAGGCTGTATCATATATACGTCCTCGATTAAATTCCCGTGAAGGAAAGCCGTTTTGACATCCATCTACCATATCTCGTAATCGAAATATGCAGCTATAGCTAGTATGACCCTCACCGATTTTAGCATTGCTACCAGCGAGTAAGTCTCGTCGTAGTCAATTCCTTGAACTTGTCCATAACCTTTAGCGACAAGCCGATCTTTGTGGATCTGAACATTTCCATCCACATCGGTTTTCTTCTTAAAGACCCATTTGCAACCAATGGCAGTTACGCCAGGTGGCGGATCAACCAAGTCCCAGACTTGATTCTCATCCATGGACTTTAACTCGGATCTCATGGCCTCCAGCCATGCCTCGGAATCTGGGCTCACCATCGCTTCCGCATACGTGGCCAGCTCATCGCTTTCTAGCAACGATACATCACGCACTCTGCGCAATCTTTCCGACCTTCGTGGTTCCGGTGCGCTTCCACTACAGGTTCCCCGACTGACTCCGGTATGATCTCATCATTAGCCGAGCCGTCCCTGAGTGGTCCTCGAATTTCTTCGAGTCGAACCGTCCTCCCACTGGCCTCCCGACTGAGAAACTCTTTCTCAAGGAAAACCCCATTCCGAGCAACAAACACTTTGTTCTCTTCCCGATTGTAGAAGCTATATCCCAAGGTTTCCCTCGGATATCCCACGAATATGCATTTATCCGATTTAGGTGTAAGCTTGTCTGACATAAGTCACTTGACAAATGCTTCACAACCCCAAATCTTTAGAAAAGACAAACTGGGACTCTTCCTGGTCCACATCTCATGTGGTGTCTTGTCTACGGATTTTGATGGTACCCTGTTAAGTGTGAAAGCTGCAACGTATCCCCAGAATGACAAGGGTAAATAGGATTTGCTCACCATTGACCGGACCATGTCCAACAAGGTCCTATTCCTCCGTTCCGACACGCCATTTCTCTGTGGCGTACCCGGAGGTGTGAGCTGAGGTACTATACCTCGACTTTTCATATGATCATCAAACTCCTGGCTCATGTACTCACCTCCACGATCTGATCGTAGAAGCTTTATTGTCTTGTCGAGTTGATTCTCAACCTCGTTCTGAAACTCTTTGAACTTTTCAAAAGTTTCTGACTTGTGCCTCATCAAATAGATATATCCATATCTACTCAAGTCGTCGGTAAAAGTCACGAAGTACTGATAGCCACCTCTGGCGGTTGTGCTCATTGGACCACACACATCACTATGTATAAGTTCCAATAGCTCGGACGCCCTCTCACAACTCTTTGCGAAAGGAGAATTAGTCATCTTGCCGAGCAAGCATGATTCGCATGTCTCGAATGACTCAAAGTCGGACGAAGTTAGGAGCCCATCATCATGGAGCTTCTTCATGCATTTCAGACTAATGTGTCCAAGCCGGCAATGCCAGAAGTATGTCGGATTTATCTCATTTGGCTTATGCCTCTTGACATTCACATTATAGACCGGTTCCTCTTCTAGATTCAATATAAATAGCCCATCTACAATGGGTGCATAGCCATGGAACATACCATTCAAAAATATCGAACAACCATTGTCCTTTAAATTGAATTCATAACCTTGACTCATCAAACATGAGGCAGAAATAATGTTCCGAGTAAGTGCAGGAATGTAATAAAAATTATTCAATTCCATAATGAATCCTGAAGGAAGTTGGAGATGCATCGTGCCGACCTCCAACGCAACAACTCTTGCTTTGTTGTCGACCCTGATGTCAATCTCCCCTTGTGCCACATGCCTAGTTCTTACCAGCCCCAGCATCGAGTTGCAAATATGAACAACCGATCCGGTATCAAATACCCAAGAGCTACTAGGTATGTCAGCAAGGTAAATGTAACATATGCAACAAGTGTACCTTTGCCTGAAGAAGCATTTCCGACCTTCTTGCCATGCTCTGCAAGCCACTTGCTACAGTTCCTCTTCCAGTGACTGGTCTCCTTACAGTGATAGCAAACGGTCTTCGAGTCCGGTCCAGACTTCGGCGTAGCGGCGGAGGTTACCGTCTCCGTGCCCTTTGCCTTAGCCTTTTTCTTGGACCAACTCTTCTTGAACTTAGCCGATTTCTGCTCCACCAACACTTGATGCGGCCTTTCTTAATATCCTGCTCTGCCACTTTGAGCATCCCATGCAATTCAGTGAGATTCTTATCCATGCCATGGATATGATAGTTCGAGATGAACGTCCCATAGCTGGGCGGAAGAGAACCCAGAACAGCATCACTAGCAAGCTCATCCAAGAGCGGGAAGCCCAAACGATCCAAAGCTTGCACATATCCGATCATTTTGATCACATGTGGGCTCAGTGGATCACCTCCCTTCAGCTTGCAATCCATCAAGGATCGCCAGACGTTGAACCTTTCGGTCCTAGCCTGTGTCTGAAACATGCTCTTGAGACTCTCGATCATATCGTAAGCCTCAACATTTTTGAAATGCCGTTGCAAATCGGGCTCCATACAAGCCAGCATTAGACAACTGATCTCCGTTGATTCATCAATGAGTTTCTAGTAGGCATTCTTAGTTGTGGCATTAGCATTATCGGCAGGTTCCTTTGGAAGTGGATCCTCTAGAACATGTTCCTTTTTATCATGCTTGAGAACAATTCTCAAATTTCTATACCAGGTGGTAAAGTTTGTTCCATTCAGTTTATCCTTTTCCAGACTTGATTTCAATGCAAAGTTGGGTTGAGCAGGTGGTTCCATTGATCTACAACAGAAAATATGCAATCACTAAGAAATGTGTTTATGTAGAATAATTCAAGCCTAAACAGAAATACTCCCACTGAAGTCAGCATCCCTCCGCAAACTCTCAGTGATTCAGGATCCGACTAGCGCATGCCACTAGTGAGCTTTAGTATCACTGCTAGCCAACATACCTATCCGGTAAGCAACTCCTTGCTAATCGTATCTCTATACGACTCCTGTCGGTCGGGAAGGTATCTTATACCCCGGCTCCCAACCTTCTTTGCCACAAGGCCCAAAACCATTTTGATAGCCTTGTCAAGTTAACCTGACGCAGTGCATGTCCGTGTCCGACACGAACCCTTTAGTTCAAGGACACCCAGCATCACCTCAATTTTATGATCCTACTTCTAGACGTACTTGACGTGTGAAGGTGCAACATCGGGGATGGCATTCGCTTGATATTCATGAGGGATCATTCTACCATTCTAACATGCATATAAACAAAAGCATAACAATCACATATAAACATATATTGTGAAACAATATGGCTCCTTCATGGACGTTCTTCCAGGTCGGCTACGACTCCGATGACCATCTACGAACTCCATCTTGTTTGTCACGCCAGGACGCCAAGCCACCAACTTGATCTCTATTATCCAACTACTACAACTAGTAATGAATTTTACATAGAGTCACAAGTCGACATGCAGGTCGTTATACAATATAATGACAGCACTTTGGCTCCTACCGGCTAACAAACATGACACGCAGGCCACGTATAAATTACACACACGCATCACATACACATGAGCCATACTATTCACATCAAACCTGCAAAACAAAGTTATGCATATAATCGCATTCTACCGGTTTGTGTGTCGGGTACGAAATACACGGCGCTACGCACACGGCGGTCCCGCTAGCCGGTTAGCGGGCGGGGTTCGAAGGGGCAACGCCCCTCATCGGTGCGGGCAGCGCCCGACGTTTTCGGAAATCACAGATCACATCTGAACTCCGATCATGCTGAATTTTTTGATCTGACCGATCTTATCGATCATCGCGAGTCCGATTCGGGTTTACATTTCACTGTTAACCCCGATGGGGGATACTGACCGGTAGGGGTAGGTTGTGTCACGACCTCATCAACTCTGATCATTAGAAAACATAGCCTCTTCAATCCCGATGTGCAATTGATCTCATCAACCGTGCACATAGCCGATCTCATCAAGGATAACAAATCTCATCAGCTGCCCCCACATATCTAATATGCATACGATCTGAATCCAAATCCTATATCAGAGGCTCTAATACCACTGTCGGGTTCTACGGTAGGGTGCGTCTACTGCAAATTAAAATTTCCTACGCGCAGAACAACCAAGAACATGCTACGGGAGATGGATCACAGTTTGTTACCACTAGATGCATAGTGCCGTGTAGCGGAAGAAGAGTTGGGGTAGCACGTCCGTGTGGATCGTCTCCTCCTCGTCTGATCTCCCTCGAACAGCCGGTCGTCTGATCCCACGTACAAGTTCGCTGGAGCGGCGCAAATGCATCGCCTCTAACGGTATCCATGCGTGCAGGAGGAACACCATGCGGCAGACTGCTAGGTCCAACTACATAGTCGGCGGCGAGTGGAGGTGGCTATTCACAACACATGCAAACCCTAGTCGTAGCGCTGAAGCGATCAACCAAATGAGTGTGCCGCACCTCCACTTTATATAGGTGTCCGTCGCGGGCTCAACACTTGGGCCTCGCACGGACCCTAAAGCCCACAAGTCTACTTGGCCACAATCCGAATACAATTCGGACCACATCTGACCAGTGTCCTCGGATCTGACCTCGTAGGTTCCTTCCCTTAAGCACGCGACCCCTTAGGTTCAAGTCGGCTTGGTCACAGTTCGGATCACCTCCGACCTGCATGGTTGGTAGCAGCCTCTAGCAAGGTGTACCGACCACCAAGCAGACTATGAAGCTGGTTAGGCGAACCTGTACAACATGTTACACTTCTGTTCCCTTTGCCGCACGATATATGTTGTCGGGCTGAAGGCGAGATTGTCATCCTTGTGTTAGCCCGACCTCTTTCTCGTTCTAGTGATACCGACCACAAACCGGGTTATCTCATAATCCCTGTGGCATGGCCATGCTTATCCTGGTCGGATCACACGAGGGGCCCAGAGTATATCTCTCCTGATCGGAGGGGAAAATCCCATCTTGCTCAACCATGTCTCGCAGCATGGGACTGGACAAACCCGAAACCTACCTTTGTAACTACCCAGTCACGGAGTAGCGTTTGGTCAGCCCAAAGCAAGTCTGTCACCATCCCGAGTACATGCGTCAGCTCAGGTCTTAGGACATAGAACGTATGTTGTACTAGAGACTCACAGATAGCATATCGCTGCATCTCATAGTTGGGTCTGTCCGACTTGGACCTTATCTCGACTCGGATCCGACTACGTCAAATCCAACCAGACCTTTCCAAGTCCATATTATCCGGTTAGCATCCAATGCTCCATGGCTAGTGAGACCGAGCCATCGATCGTGTCATATGCTAGTCTAGTCGGCTGCGCGTCCACACAACCCTTTCAACTAGGGACCTTTTAGGACAGTCATCATACAATGCATAGTCCCACAAACAGGTCATGTACTTGCTGATACACATGATTGATAATGTCCAAGGGAATATCATCATACATGATTGCCTCTAGGGCATATCTCCAACACTATGAAGGCCCGCCGCCGGCACTCCCCCACCACATCAGCACCGTGCATCCCATGCCCATGCACTGGATCCAGTACGACAAGGTGCTCCAGCTGCAAGTGCCGGTGTCGGAGCCGCGACTCTTGTTGTTTGCGGAGGAGGACGGCCGCGTGTTTTTCATGGTCGGCGGCATGCTCGACATCGGCGCTCCTATCGCCGTGTTGGTTATCTGCATCAGAGCGGGGGCGTCCCCACCGCTGCACTACGCGGCCAAGGTGTGGGCAAACGGCCCACCGGGGGAGCCCAAAGGCAAGACCAACATTGTCAAGGTGGAAATCGAGGTGACAAGTAGCAAGGATCCCGGCGGCGTGGTTGTGCAGGAGTTGACCTTGTTCACAGTTCCGCCCAAGCTACTGGTCGGGGCTGGGTTGTCGAGGATGGTGTCCCTCCACATTCTGATTGACAAGCTCACCTCCTAAGTGATTCCACAGTGCCTTCTGTTTATCTTAGTAATATGCTAATATAGGGGTTAGGTTGGTCTACTTTAGCCTAAGAGATGGTGGATTTTGGTGGCGATGCAGCAATTACTTCGACATCAGATCAGCAATTAAAGTAATTTCCAACAGTCAAAGGGATATTTTGTGTCTGTTGGATATGAAGATCCTTTGGGTAAGGAGTATAAGCTGCTTATATGCTTGTTTGTTGAGGAAGTGTTGCGTACTTCTGCGAGTTGACGCGACACATCAAAGAAGTACTACTACTAGTAGTACTCACCCGACTATGCACCAGGCAGACCAAGCTCGTGTCGCGTTGGTGCCGTGTGCAGCCCGCACATTAAACAAAACATCACGCCTCCTGCTGAGCCTCTGCGTTTTAAACTTCTCAATCTCAATGCCAAGGAGCAACATGAACCTATGATAGAGCCAATCGGATGACTGAGAACACTACAATTCGTAGCTACAGATGCATGTGTGAGAGAGGGCGAGTGCGTGCGTGCACCTATTCTCTTTGTGTAACATACTAAGCACAATGTATGTGGGTGTGGCATCGACCTAGATAGCTAGAAATGGTGCGTGCGAGAAGTCCCGAGAGACTAGTGCGTGGGAAAGATGGAGAGAGATGATATGTGTCGATGTAATGCGTGCGAAAAAACTAGTCAATAGCTCGCCACGAGGCTATTCCTGGCGAACACCCCAATAATTGTAAGATATGTATCCAATGGTGCCAGTTATTGCACGGACACATTAGTAGAAAAAGAAGTGTCGTGGCATATTACAAAACTGCCACACCATGCCCCTCCCCTATCCATGAAACTGCCACTCCAGCGTTCGCAACTGCCGTGGTATGCTCCTATGTGCAATCTTCATTTTTTTTAAAGGGATCTACAATAAAAGGCCGGGCTTTTGGCGCGTGGTAGGCGGGGGAGCTTGGCCTGTCGGTTTGCTACTTCTGACATGCCGTCAAACATACCATCAATGTACCAAGCCGATACACGTCACTTCGGTGAGCGGCGGGCCGGACATACCGTCTGTTCATGCTAGGCGGTGGACCGACCGTGTGTTGGTGCTCCTACTTACATGCGGTCACACGTGTCAATGATGCACCAAGAGAATGCACGTCCCTTTAGTGAGTAGTGGGCTGCACCGACCGTGTGTTGGGGCGACGCTAGTGCGACGGGCTGTTAGTTTATCACCTAACTTAATTTGTAAAGGGTAACACTTGCTTTGCCTCCTTAACGAGATCGGTCACTAGAAATCCTCATTACATACGTTTCTCGGACGCATACGTGGGCTCGCATTCTCATAGGCCATCGTGGCGGAGCCAGATGCCCGCAACCACTCGGAGCAGAAAAATGAGTAGCCTGCTGCTTGCTATTTCTATAGCCAGTTTAGAAATTCTCAATTTCACATGTGATGCGATAGTAGCCATTCATTGATGTTGATCCGATAGTCTAAGTGCCTCGGAATGGCTGGGATCGCGTCTACAGTAACCTCATTGTACTACCCAGCAGTGTCTACGTTCTTCTGGAAGCATCAACACGCTAGTGTGATCAATCCACGCGAGAAGATGGCAAACAACACCTCCACATGTGCCACATGGCTTCATTGAGCTCCCCCATCATTTTATTTAAAAATATATTGACTGAAAAAGAGAGACATCTCTCGAAACAAAAACTTCCTAGTATTTTGTTTCCTACTTGCTTTGCACGTACTGGAAGAGCAAGTATAATAAGTTACAGTAAGCGGGCTATAATGATTAAACAATTATGTTTGTGTTGAGTTGCATGAGAGAGAAGAGAAGAGAGAAGGGAAGTGGGCTGTAGATTAACAGCTGTCTACAACACGAACTCTAAGAAACATTATGACAGTGTACAGTGGGCCATGCATTAATAAAGTAGTACACCTGCTTAGCAACTTGCTTACTATACACGTTGGCTATTAGGTTGACTATATATGACATGGCAACTCCATATAGCCGGTTGTTGGCTATACTATTAACCATCATATAATAAGTCTTTGAACATGCGTCAAATTATCACGAGGGCTAACTCACCTTAGAGAAATGTGCTCCACCATGTACCCGCACGCATGTGTGTGAGGGAGGCAGTGGGTGCGTGTGTTCACCTCTTATCTTCGTACCTATCCTCCACGGCTCCACCTAGCCCTCTTTTCATATGACTCGGCGATTCCATTGCTCTATCCAGTCGCAAGATTCAATCGCGTACAACACGTGGGTGTGTTAGAGATAGAGAGGGAGATGGTGTGTCCGACATGCCTCTATACATATGTTTCTATCACAGAGAGGCATGAATACATAGTATATGTATGTGGAGGGGCCGATATATGAGAAGAGAGGGGGAGGGATCATTTACGCAACATATCGATACACACGTATAGAGGGAAGAACTTTACGAGCCTAGAAGTGCTAGGAAAGAGGGGGGCATATTGGAAGATGATGCGAGAGGCCAACTAGGCGAAGACAATCAAGGAGTAAAAGTGCGAGATCGATAATTAAAGAGAGGGGGCGATAATGTGCGTCGGTCCGCTTGTCTCGTTGATAGACAAAGTGGAAGGCATGGATGATGATACGGGGGGGCAATTAATGTGTGTGTGTGGTAGGCGGTCCTTGTAGAGAGGTTGTGGTTTGGTTGATGTGTACGTGGGTAGAGAGGGGGAGTCTTAACTAGAGATATAGATCAGACGTTTTGTGTGGGGAAATAGTGAGAGACCTGGCCGCACATAGAGGGAAATCGATTGGTGCACATGCATGCATGTGTCAGAGATAACGAACACCCGGAGTGACGAAGACAGCTAGGGAGAGGTGTGTGTAGTGGGGGTGTAGTAAGTTGTGACACCGTACGAGTACAAGATGGATAACAACAGAGGGGGCGATAGTGCTCGCGTGCCTCAAAGTTAGGGTGGGAGGCATGGATGGTGAGAGGAGGGGAGGAACTATGTGTATCGTAGGTAGGCCTACCTAGCTAGAGGGTTATATTGATCGGTCTGTGTTGGAAAGATGGAGACATAGGGAGATCATGGGAGACCAACCTAAAGAACAAGAACGTGTGTGCGCGATGTAGAGGATCCAGAGTGGTGGGGAGTTGATAATCCTCAAGTCAGGGAATCATCGTAGCAATTTCCAAAGGTGGAAGTGATAAGTATGGAGTGTCGAACCCACAAGGAGCTAAAGGTAAGATCAATATTCTCTCAAGTCCTATCCGCCACTAATACGACTCTACGTACACCGAACGTTTGCTTCCAACTAGAAACGAGAAATAAAACTATCTTGTGGGTATGAAGAGGATAACTTTGCATGATATCGGAAAACTAAAATATAAAAGTAGGTGCTGTTATCACAAAGCTAGAATATATTACTTAAGTATTATAAATAGTGAGTGTGGAATAATGATGGTTCGGTGTGCGGAATTGTCCAAGGCAATTGTCAACTAGATTGGTAGTCGTCATTGCAATTTCATATGATGCAGAGGCATAAGTTAACATACTCTCTCTACTTGGATCATATGCACTTATGATTGGAACTCTAGCAAGCATCTGCAACTACTAAACATCATTAAGGTAAAACCCAACCATAGCATTAACATATAAAGTCCACTTTTTCCCATACGCAACAACCCCCTTACTCAGGTTTAAGCTTTTGTCACTCGAGCAACCCACTATAAGCAAATCATGAACGTATTGCAACACCCTATAGCGAGAATCCCTCACATGTGCGCAGCACGGAAGGCACCATAGGACAACACCAAAATAAAACATACAACTCAAACCAATCTAGATAATCAATCAACCCAAAGACAAAGGAAATCTACTCAAAACATCGTAGGATGGCAACACATCATTGGATCATAATATGTGGCATAAAGTACCATGTTCAAGTAGGTGATTACATCGGGGTGCGGGAGAGTGGACCGCTGAAAGAGAGATGAGGATGGTGATGTTGATGAAGACGATCACCGTGGCGATGATTCCCCTCTCGATGGCACTTCGGCGCCACCGAGAGAGAGGAGGAGAGGTTCTTCCCCTTGTGCTTCCTCCTCCATGGCCCCCTGGATGGGGAGAGGTTCTCCCTCTGGTCCTTGGCCTTCATGGCGATGATGGCTGATACGTCTCCAACGTATCTATAATTTTTGATTGCTCCATGCTACTTTATCTACTGTTTTGCACTATATTGGGCTTTATTTTCCACTTTTATATTATTTTTGGGACTAACCTATTAACCGGAGGCCCAGCCCAGAATTGCTGTTTTTTGCCTATTTCAGTATTTCGAAGAAACGGAATATCAAACGGAGTCCAAACGGAATGAAACCTTTGGGAACATGATTTTCTCACCGAACGTGATCCAGGAGACTTGGACCCTACTCCAAGAATCTTCCGAGGAGGTCACGAGGGTGGAGGACGCGCCCCCCTGGGCACGCCCCCCTACCTCGTGGGCCCCTCGGAGCTCCACCGACATACTCCTTCCTCCTATATATACCTACGTATCCCCGTATGATCAGAGAGGGAGCCAAAAACCTAATTCCACCGCCGCAACCTTCTGTATCCACGAGATCCCATCTTGGGGCCTGTTTCGCAGCTCCGCCGGAGAGGGCTTCCACCACGAAGGGCTTCTACATCATCACCATAGCCCCTCCGATGAAGTGTGAGTAGTTTACTTCAGACCTTCGGGTCCATAGCTACTAGCTAGATAGCTTCTTCTCTCTTTTTGGATCTCAATAGAATGTTCTCCCCCTCTCTCGTGGAGATCTATTCGATGTAATCTTCTTTTTGCAGTGTGTTTGTTGAGATCGATGAATTGTGGGTTTATGATCCAACTTATCTATGGAAAATATTTGATTCTTCTCTGAATTCTTTTATGTATGATTGAGTTATCTTTGCAAGTCTCTTCGAATTATCCGTTTGGTTTGGCCAACTATATTGGTAGTTCTTGCAATGGGAGAAGTGCATGGCTTTGGGTTCAATCTTGCGGTGTCCTTACTCAGTGACAGAAAGAGTTGCAAGGCACGTATTGTATTGTTGCCATCGAGGATAACAAGATGGGGTATTTGTCATATTGCATGAATTTATTCCTCTACATCATGTCATCTTGCTTAAGGCGTTACTCTGTTTTTAACTTAATACTCTAGATGCATGCTGGATAGCGGTCGATGAGTGGAGTAATAGTAGTAGATGCAGAATCGTTTCGATCTACTTGTCTCGGACGTGATGCCTATATACATGATCATACCTAGATAACCTCATAACTATGCTCGATTCTATCAATTGCTCAACAGTAATTTGTTCACCCACCGTAGAATACTTATGCTCTTGAGAGAAGCCACTAGTGAAACCTATGGCCCCCGGGTCTATTCTCATCATATCAATCTATATCACTTTATTTACTTGCTTTGTTTTTACTTTGCCTTTACTTCTTACTTTGCATCTTTATATCAAAAATACCAAAAATATTATCTCTATCAGATCTCACTCTCGTAAGTAACCGTGAAGGGATTGACAACCCCTAAGTGTTGGTTGTGAGTTGCTATCGTGTTGTGCAGGTACGAGGGACTTGCGCGTGACCTCCTACTGGATTGATACCTTGGTTCTCAAAAACTGAGGGAAATACTTACGCTACTGTGCTGCATCATCCTCTCCTCTTCGGGGAAAACCAACGCAAGCTCGAGACGTAGCAAGAAGAATTTCTGGCGCCGTTGCCGGGGAGGCTTACGCAAAAGTCAACATACCAAGTACCCATCACAATCCCTATCTCTCGCATTACATTATTTGCCATTTGCCTCTCGTTTTCCTCTCCCCCACTTCACCCTTGCCGTTTTATTCGCCCTTCTTCCGTTCGATCTTATGTTTGCTTGTACCTTCTTTTTGCTTGCATCTTCGCTCGCTAAAAGTCCATGGATCTTGATCCGCTTGCCAATCTTTTTAAGGGATCCAATTATGATGAACCAATTCCTAGTAATTTGGATGCACTAGATTATCTTTATAAGGTTTTGCCTGAAATCCGTGAAGTGACCCACGATAGATCTTTGAATAAAAAGCATGATTGGAATGATTTTATTATAAAATCTTTTGTTGTCAATTGTGCTAATAAGATGCAAAACCCTAAGCTTGGGGATGCTAGTTTTGCTATGTCTCTACTTGTTGCAATGATCATGATTGGGGTGATTCTTCTTATGATCTTGAAAATTTATTTAATCCCCATGATGAATATGAGATTGATAATATTGTTTGCAATAATATTGAAAGTTGGTTTGGAAGAGTGTCAACTTTAGATCCCACATATTTGGATAATGTTCAATCTTATGAAGTTTTTGATAAAAGTGGGTTTGGAGAGGTCATGACTTTAGTTAATATTAATCCCACTATTTTGGAAGAGTGTCAACTTTACATGCATGTGGATCGTGTTGAGAATATGTTATGTGATAGCTATTTTGTTGAATTTGCTTATGATCCTACATGTAATTATTATGAGAGAGGAAAATATGGTTGTAGAAATTTTCATGTTACTAAATTACCTCTCTTCATGTTGAGATTGCTATCATCTCTTTGTTCTTCCTTGCATATGCTAGTTTTTGCTTGCCTTGATAATTTGTTTGCCTATAAGATGCCTATGCATAGGAAATATGTTATACTTAGATGTGTTTGTCACGTGTTTCATGATGCTCTCTTTGTGCTTTAACTATTGTCTTTGATGTGAGCATCGTTAAAATTATCAATGCCTAGCTAGGGGCATTAAACGATAGCGCTTGTTGGGAGGCAACCCAATTTTATTTTGTGTTTCTTGTTTTTGGTTCTGTTTAGGAATAAATAATCCATCTACCTTCTGTTTGGATGTGGTTTTATGTTTTAATTAGTGTTTGTGCCAAGTAAGACCTATAGGATAACCTACGATGATAGTTGATTTGATTCTGCTGAAAAACAGAAACCTTAGCGCTCACGAGATTAGCTGCCATTTTTTACTGGAGAGTGATTTTGCGTTGATTCTTTTTTATTCTGATCAATAAACAAAGTTTCCAGGACTTCCTATTTTGGTAGAATTTTTAGAGTTCCAGAAGTTTGCGTTAGTTACATATTACTACAGAATGTTCTGTTTTTGACAGATTCTGTTTTTCGTGTGTTGTTTGCTTATTTTGATGAATCTATGGCTAGTAAATTAGTTTATAAACCATAGAGAAGTTGGAATACAGTAGGTTTAACACCAATATAAATAAATAATGAGTTCATTACAGTACCTTGAAGTAGTCTTTTGTTTTCTTTCTCTAACGGAGCTCACGAGATTTCTGTTGAGTTTTGTGTTGTGAAGTTTTGAAGTTTTGGGTGAATTCTTTTGATGGATTATGGAACAAGGAGTGGCAAGAGCCTAAGCTTGGGGATGCCCATGGAACCCCCAAGATAATCCAAGGACACCAAAAAGTCAAAGCTTGGGGATGCCCCGGAAGGCATCCCCTCTTTTGTCCACTTCCATCGGTAATTTACTTGGAGCTATATTTTTATTCACCAACATGATATGTATTTTGCTTGGAGCATCTTGTATTATTTGTGTCTTTGCTTGTTAGTTTACCACAATCATCCTTGCTGTACACACCTTTTGAGAGAGCCATACATGATTTGGAATTTTTTAGAATACTCTATGTGCTTCACTTATACCTTTTGAGCTTGATAGCTTTGCTCTATGTGCTTCACTTATATCTTTAGAGCGTGATAATTTTTGCTCTAGTGCTTCACTTAGATCTTTTAGAGCATGGTGGTGGATTTGTTTTAAAGAAACTTGATCTCTCATGCTTCACTTAGATTATTTTGAGAGTCATTAATAGCATGGTAATTTGCTTAATGTTAATATACTTGGTATTCAAGATTTGTGAAACTTTCATTTTTGAGTGAATTAAATTAAGTTTGATGCTTGATAATTGTTTTGAGATATGGAGGTGATAATATCAAAGTCGTGCTATTTGAATAGTTGTGAATTTGAGAAATACTTGTGTTGAAGTTAGCAAATCCCGTAGCATGCACGTATGGTTAAAGTTGTGTAACAAATTTGAAACATGAAGTGTACCTGGCTTGTGCATCCTTATGAGTGGCGGTCGGGGATGAGCGATGGTCTTTTCCTACCAATCTATCCCCCTAGGAGCATGTGTGTAGTATTTGAATTTTTGATGACTTCTAAATTTTTGCAATAAATATATGAGTTCTTTTGACTAATGTTGAGTCCATGGATTATACGCACTCTCACCTTTCCGCCTTTGCTAGCCTCTTCGGTACCGTGCATTGCCCTTTCTCACCTTGAGAGTTGGTGCAAACTTCGCCGGTGCATCCAAACCCCGTGATACGATACGCTCTATCACACATAAACTTCCTTTTATCTTCCTCAAAACAGCCACCATACCTACCTATCATGGCATTTCCATAGCCATTCCGAGATATATTGCCATGCAACTTCCACCATCATCATCGTGACATGCATTACTTTTGTCATATTGCCATTGCATGATCTTGTAGTTGACATCGTATTTGTGTCAAAGCCACCATGCATTATTTTCCATACATGTCACTCTTGATTCATTGCACCATCCCGGTACACCGCCGGAGGCATTCATATAGAGTCATGTCTTGTTCTAGTTTAGAGTTGTAATCCTTATGTTGTAATCAATAGAAGAGTCATGATCATCATTATTAGAGCATTGCCCTAGTGAGGAAAAGGATGATGGAGACTATGATTCCCCCACAAGTCGGGATGAGACTCCAGACGAAATAAAAAAAATAAAAAAAGAGAAAGGCTAATAAAAAAAGAGAGGCCAGTAAAAAATGAGAGAAAATGAGAGAAGGGGCAATGTTACTATCCTTTTACCACACTCGTGCTTCAAAATAGCACCTTGTTCTTCATGTAGTGAGTCTCATATATTTGTGCTTCAAAGTAGCACCATGTTTTTCATATAGTGAGTCTCATAAATTGTCTTGTTTATACTAGTGGGAATTTTTCATTATAGAACTTGGCTTGTATACTCCAATGATGGGCTTCCTCAAAATGCCCTAGGTCTTCGTGAGCAAGCGAGTTGGATGCACACCCACTAGTTTTCTTTTGTTGAGCATTCATAGCTCTAGTGCATCCGTTGCATGGCAATCCCTACTCCTCATGTTGACATCAATTGATGGGCATCTCCATAGCCCGTTGACTATCCTCGTCAATATGAGACTTTCTCCTTTTTTGTCTTATCCACACAATCCCCATCATCATATCCTATTCCACCCATAGTGCTATATCCATGGCTCGCGCTCATATATTGTGTGAAGGTTGAAAGAGTTTGAGATTATTTGAGTATGAAACAATTGCTTGGCTTGTCATCGGGGGTATAGAAGTTGGGAACATCTTTGTGTGACGAAAATGAAGCATAGCCTAACTATATGATTTTGTAGGGATGAACTTTCTTTGGCCATGTTATTTTGAGATGACATAATTGTTTGATTAGTATGCTTGAAGTATTATTATTTTTATGTCAATATGAACTTTTATCTTGAATCTTTTGGATCTGAATATTCATACCATGATTAAGAAGATTTACATTGAAATTATGCCAAAGTATCACTCCGCATCAAAAATTCTTTTTTATCATTTACCTACTCGAGGACGAGCAGGAATTAAGCTTGGGGATGCTTGATACGTCTCCAACATATCTATAATTTTTTATTGCTCCATGCTACTTTATCTACTGTTTTGGACTATACTGGGCTTTATTTTCCACTTTTATATTATTTTCGGGACTAACCTATTAACCGGAGGCCCAGCCCAGAATTGCTGTTTTTTGCCGATTTCAGTATTTCGAAGAAACGGAATATCAAACGGAGTCCAAACAGAATGAAACCTTCGGGAACGTTATTTTCTCACCTAACGTGATCCAGGAGACTTGGACCCTACTCCAAGAAGCTTTCGAGGAGGTCACGAGGGTGGAGGGCGCGCCTCCCTTGGGCGCGCCCCCCTACCTCGTGGGCCCCTCGGAGCTCCACCGACGTACTCCTTCCTCCTATATATACCTACGTATCCCCGTATGATCAGAGAGGGAGCCAAAAACCTAATTCCACCGCCGCAACCTTCTGTATCCATGAGATCCCATCTTGGGGCCTGTTCCGGAGCGCCGCCGGAGAGGGCATCCACCACGGAGGGCTTCTATATCATCACCATAGCCCCTCCGATGAAGTGTGAGTAGTTTACTTCAGACCTTCGGGTCCATAGCTAGTAGCTAGATGGCTTCTTCTCTCTTTTTGGATCTCAATACAATGTTCTCCCCCTCTCCCGTGGAGATCTATTCGATGTAATCTTGTTTTTGCGGTGTGTTTGTTGAGACCGATGAATTGTGGGTTTATGATCCAACTTATCTATGGAAAATATTTGATTCTTCTCTGAATTCTTTTATGTATGATTGAGTTATCTTTGTAAGTCTCTTCGAATTATCTGTTTGGTTTGGCCAACTAGATTGGTAGTTCTTGCAATGGGAGAAGTGCATGGCTTTGGGTTCAATCTTGCGGTGTCCTTACTCAGTGATAGAAAGAGTTGCAAGGCATGTATTGTATTGTTGCCATCGAGGATAACAAGATGGGGTATTTATCATATTGCATGAATTTATTCCTCTACATCATGTCATCTTGCTTGAGGCGTTACTCTGTTTTTAACTTAATACTCTAGATGCATGCTGGATATCGATCGATGAGTGGAGTAATAGTAGTAGATGCAGAATCGTTTCAATCTACTTGTCTCGGACGTGATGCCTATATACATGATCATACCTAGATAACCTCATAACTATGCTCGATTCTATCAATTGCTCAACAGTAATTTGTTCACCCACCGTAGAATACTTATGCTCTTGAGAGAATCCACTAGTGAAACCTATGGCCCCCGGGTCTATTCTCATCATATCAATCTATATCACTTTATTTACTTGCTTTGTTTTTACTTTGCCTTTACTTTTTACTTTGCATCTTTATATCAAAAATACCAAAAATATTATCTCTATCAGATCTCACCCTCGTAAGTAACCGTGAAGGGATTGACAACCCCTAAGCGTTGGTTGCGAGTTGCTATCGTGTTGTGCAGGTACGAGGGACTTGCGCGTGGCCTCCTACTGGATTGATACCTTGGTTCTCAAAAACTGAGGGAAATACTTACGCTACTGTGCTGCATCATCCTCTTTGGGGAAAACCAACGCAAGCTCGAGACGTAGCAAGAAGAATTTATGGTGCCGTTGCCGGGGAGGCTTACGCAAAAGTCAACATACCAAGTACGCATCGCAATCCCTATCTCTCGCATTACATTATTTGCCATTTGCCTCTCATTTTCCTCTCCCCCACTTCACCCTTGTTGTTATATTTGCCCTTCTTCCGTTCGATCTTATGTTTGCTTGTACCTTCTTTTTGCTTGCATCTTCGCTCTCTAAAAGTCCATGGATCTTGATCCGCTTGCCTATCTTTTTAAGGGATCCAATTATGATGAACCAATTCCTAGTAATTTTGATGCACTAGATTATCTTTATAAGGTTTTGCCTGAAATCCATGAAGTGACTCACGATAGATCTTTGAATAAAAAGCATGATTGGAATGATTTTATTATAAAATCTTTTGTTGTCAATTATGCTAATAAGATGCAAAACCCTAAGCTTGGGGATGCTAGTTTTGCTATGACTACTACTTGTTTCAATGATCATGATTGGGGTGATTCTTCTTATGATCTTGAAAATTTATTTAATCCCCATGATGAATATGAGATTGATAATATTGTTTGCAATAATATTGAAAGTGGGTTTGGAAGAGTGTCAACTTTAGATCAGAATAATGACTATGAATATAAAACAAAGTGTCCGGTATCAAGGTTACTTACTTGGGTATCTAGGCGATTGCAGCTTAGGCCCGCATCCTCGGTGGTGTCCGGACACTCTACTTGTGGTCTGAAGAATAACTTACACATCTCTTCGAGCTTCAGGCCGAAGAAGTGCTTAACAGTCCTCGGACCCTCTGGATTGAACTCCCACATCTGGAGAGGCCGGCGTTGGCACGGCAACATCCGTCGGATTAACATCACTTGAATTATGCTGACAAGGTTAATGTCCCTCTCAAGAAGCTCCCGGATGTGGCTCTGCAGTGCTGGTACATCACCAGTGGGCCCCCAATTCCGTCCTACGTCGGTCCAAGATGCCAGTTGTGATGGAGGGCCCTAGCGGAACTCGGGGGTGGCCACCCACTTTGTGCCTCTGGGAGCTGTAACATAAAACCATCTTCGTTGCCATACACCGGATACTTCTGGCGAAGAACCCTCTGGCCATGGGGCATCGGCGTTCCTGCTTATTATGGCACCTCCGCACTCCACATGTCACCCCTCGATCATCTTCGGCTTCACATTAAAGGTCTTGAGCCATAAGCCGAAGTGTGGGGTGACGTGGAGAAAAGCCTCGCACACAATGATGAATGACGAGATATGGAGGATAGCGTCTGGAGCTAGATCATGAAAATCCAACCCGTAATAGAACATGATCCCCCTCACAAAAGGATCGAGGGTGAGGCCCAAGCCACGGAGGAAGTGAGGAACAAACACGACGCTCTCATTGGGCTCTGGTGTAGGGATGACCTGACCTGGAGTAGGAAGCCTGTGCTGGATGTCGGCGGTCAGATATCTGACCTCCCTAAGCCTTGCAATGTCCTCCTCTTGGATCGAGGAGGCCACCCACTGGCCTTGAGGGTTGGATCCGGACATATTGGAGGATCTGGGGCGTGGGAGCTTAGGTCTCGGGTGTTAGAACTCGAGGTGCAAGAAGGAGCGAGGGAGGTGGAAAAGAGGCATAGGCCTCGGCCCCTTTATAAAGAGGGTGAGTATCAAGAGTCCTCAGCATGACCGCTTGAGGCTTATCTAAAAACACACGGAGTCCTACCAACGGTCGTCGTAGGGTTACACACACCCATATTGATGGAAGATCCCGTAATAAGAGGAGCACGATCTCTGCTTTGGCAGGACGTGCCAATAAAACCGCCTCGCAACGCGAGTCGAGGTGGGGCGAGAAACGCCGGTTCATGTTGGACCGGGCCATGATGCAAAGGCAAAACGTATGGAGATTGCCGGCAGATCAGATTTATGCTATGTTCCCTACGATGCTATCTGAGAATCACCTCGCGGATCCAAACACGGTCTAAGTGTTCGATAATTACTTTGGAGTATTCGGAGATGGAACCCGCCCTGCAATGCCAAAGACAAGACTGCGCGCCGGACTCATTGTTATTGAAGCCTGGCTCAGGGGCTACTGAGGGAGTCCTGGATTAGGGGGTATCCGGACAGCCGGACTATATACATCATCCGGACTATTGAAGCATGAAGATACAAGACTCAAGACTATGTCCCGTGTCCGGATGGAACTCTCCTTTGTGTGGAAGGCAAGCTTGGCAATCCGGATATTGTATTTCCTTCCTTGTTACCGACTCCATGTAAACCCTAGCCCTCTCCGATCGAGAGGGCCCGAACCTTTGTAAACATTGTGTCCCTTGCTTCCTGTTACCATCAGCCTAAAACACACAGATCGGGACCCCGTACCCGAGATCCGCCGGTTTTGACACCGACAGTCGGTGTGCGGAATTGTCCTAGGCAATTGTTAACAAGATCAGTAGTCGTCATTGCAATTTCATTTGAGGGGGAGGCATAAGCTAACATACTTTCTCTACTTGGATCATATGCACTTATGATTGGAACTCTAGCAAGCATCCGCAACTACTAAAGATTATTAAGGTAAAACCCAACCATAGCATTAACATATCAGGTCCCCTTTACCCCATACGCAACAACGACCTTACTCGCGTTTCAGCTTCCATCACTCTAGCAACCCACTACAAGCGAATCATGAACGTATTGCAACACCCTACAGTGGGAATCCCTCACATGTGCGCGACACAGAAGGCACCATAGGACAGACCAAAATAAAACATACAACTCAAACCAATCTAGATCATCAATCAACCCAAAGACAAAGGAAATCTACTCAAAACATCATAGGATGGCAACACATAATTGGATCATAATATGTGGCATAAAACACCATGTTCAAGTAGGTGATTACAGCGGGGTGCGGGAGAGTGGACCGCTGAAGAGAGATGAGGATGGTTATGATGATGGTGATGTCGATGAAGATGATCACCGCGGCGATGATTCCCCTTTGGATGGCACTCCGGCGCCACCGAGAGGGAGGAGGAGAGGTTCTCCCCCTTGTGCTTCCTCCTCCATGGCCTCCCCCTGGATGGGGAGAGGTTCTCCCTCTGGTCCTTGGCCTTCATGGTGATGATGGCCCCTCCGAGATCCTCTCCCATGGCCTCCGGTGATGATGGCCCTCTCCGGCAGGGTGCTAGAGAGGGCCTAGATTGATTTCTCGTGGTTCTGGAGGCTTGCGGCAGAGAAACTTCTGATCTCTCCTTTGTTCTGGGGTGTTTAGGATTTATAGGAGGGGTTGGCGTTGGTTTCATGTCAAGGGGGACCACGGGGAGTCCACGAGGTAGGGGGCGCACCCTAGGGTGGGGGCGCCCTCCACCCTCGTGGTGGCCTCGGGACTCCCCTCCGGTAGCTTTCTGTTCTAGTATTTTTTATATTTTCCAAAAATATTCTCCGTTGATTTTCAGCGTATTCCGAGAACTTTTATTTCTACACAAAAACAATACCACGGTAGTTTTGCTGAAAATAGTGTTAGTCCGGGTTAGTACTAACCAAATCATACCAAAATCATGTAAAAATATTATAAACATGGCATGAATACTTCATAAATTATAGATACGTTGGATACATATCAGGAGTGTGTGTATATATGCATGCACGATAGGAAAGTTATTGGTATCCACAAAGGGAAGAGGAGTGTGTGTGTGTGTGTGCATGTAAAAGACTAACAGAGATGATAATCAATATAAAAGTGGATTCAAATATTTGAATAAGAGCTCATGATGTTTGTAACTCATGCATGCATGAATATAATGCATGTATGCCTGGTGTGGTTTTCAATCAAACGTGCTATATACTATATTCACATCGAACAAGGCTAAATCGATTTGAATTTGCGACACCGATGGCAGGCATTGTCTGACCACATTGCATCTGCGCATGGACATAAATATTCAAATTTGAGATAATCTGTGCCTTTCAAAGCTAACATCTAAATGTTGTGTGTGTGGGCGAGGGGGGGGGGTGATTTGAATCCAATATAAAATCGATACAAATATTTGAATTGGAGATCGTATGGTACATGTAGTTCATATTGAAATATGATTACTACTATATGCATGTTTTCTGTTATCAAGATAATATTTAAATGATTGTATAACTTGACAACAATCACATTCAAATAGGGAAAATTGATTCAAATTTAGTCCATATGGTAGACGGCAATATATATATAGGGTGGAGTAAAATGTTTATATAAGATGGAAGATCAAAATGTAGGACTATATCCATTGTAAACTGCAAGATCACCTAAAGATATATTCGAATTCAACATAACATGGATTAAAAAATTAAAATTCGAGATCCTGGCATTTGTAATCATATAAAAAGGGATGTGACTCCTTGTGGTGGGAATTGATTTGTTTTTTGTTGTTGTTGAGGGAAGTGCAAATTGATTCGGTACTGTACGGGCTAATCTTGTTCTCCCGATTTTTTTTACATTTTTCTTGTAGTTTTTCCATGGCATTTATAGCAATATAGTAAAAGGGGACATGACTCTCTTGTGTCTCGTATGAATTGTATTTTTTACACGTTAAGTTTGTTCTGCCAAACATGGAATCCGTGCCTTGTTATCCCAAAATTTTCAAGCTAGAGCATCTTTTATCTCTTCTGCTGCGAAACTCCCGCCTCTTCAACCCGCGCCGCTCCTTGTTATCCCGAAATTTCAACGCGCGCAAAAACTCCCTCCTCATCCGAAATTGGTCCTGCAGCCTAGACATGCGAATCCCCCTTCTACCCCTCAGCCAGAAATGTCGCCTCGATGTCGCGTGGTCAAAACCGGCGGGGGTACGTTCATAACTTACCCCACATTTTGGACAAGCACGTCCCTAAGCCATGGCTCCCCTACCTTCCCCTTCGTCCCCCCATCCATACACTGAGGCCGCCAAAACCCGTGAAACCCCACGCTCCTCCATCGGCCTCCCGATGGCCGCCCAGCCGGAGCCTCTTCCGCGACGACGTCGTCCACAGCAAACAACTCGACGTCCCTCATCCACCGCAAAAGATGAGGATCCATCATCGATCTCGTCGTCCCGCCGGATCAGCCAGCCACCCTGTACTTCACCTTCAAGGAGTTGTCTGATGACCCACAAGTATAGGGGATCAATCATAGTCCTTTCGATAAGCAAGAGTGTTGAATCCAACAAGGAGCAGAAGGAAATGACAAGCGGTTTTCAACAAGGTAATGTCTACGTGAAATTATAAGTACCGAGTATTTTGATAGCAAGATAATTTGTAACGAGCTAGTAACTGTAATGGTAACAAAAGTGAAGCAAGGTAGCCCAATCCTTTTGAGGCAAAGGACATGCCAATATGGTCTCTTATGATAACCAAGGAGTTCTTGAGGGTACACGGGAGTTTCATCTAGTCACTTTCATCATGTTCGTTTGATTGTGTTCGCTACTTTGATAATTTGATATGTGGGTGGACCGATGCTTAGGTGTTGTTCTTACTTGAACAAACCTCCTACTTATGATTAACCCCCTCGCAAGCATCCACAACTACGAGAAAAGTATTAAGAATAAATCTAACCATAGCATTAAACTTTTGGATCCAAATAAGCCCCTTACGAAATAGCGCATAAACTAGGGTTTAAGCTTCTGTCACTCTTGCAACCCATCATCTAATAACTACTCCATAATGCATTCCCTTAGGCCCAAATATGGTGAAGTGTCATGTAGTCGACGTTCACATGACACCACTAAGGGAATTACAACATACATACTACCAAAATATCGAACACATATCAAGTTCACATGATTACTTGCAACAAGATTTCTCACGTGACCTCAAGAACAAAAGTAACTACTCACAAATGGTAATCATGCTCAAGATTGGAGGGGTAGTAAATAGCATAATGGATCTGAACATATAATCTTTGACCAAATAAACCATATAGTAATCAACTACAAGATGTAATCAACACTACTAGTCACCCACAAGTACCAATCTATAGTTCTAGTACAAAGATTGAACACAAGAGATGAACTAGGGTTTGAGAGGAGATGGTTCTGTTGAATATGTTGATGGAGATTGCCCTCGCCAAGATGGGAGAGTTCGTCGTGATGATGATGACGATGATTTCCCCCTCCAGGAGGGAAGTTCCCCCGGCGGAATCGCTCTGCCGGAGGGCAAAAGTGCTCCTGCCCATGTTCCGCTTTGAGACGGTGGCGCTTCATCCCGAGAGTCCTATCCTTATTTTTTCTCGGTCAAAATGACTATATATATATCAGAAGATGGGCACCTGAGGTGGGCCGAGGAGGGCACAACCCACCAGGGCGCACCTGGGCTCCCTGGCGCGCCTAGGTGGGTTGTGCCCACCTGGTGGGCCCCCTCTGGTAGTTATTTGCTCCAATAATTCTTATTTATTCCATAAAAATTCCTCATGAAGTTTCAGCTCATTTGGAGTTGTGCAGAATAGGTAGCCTGACGTAGCTTTTTAGGTCCAGAATTCCACCTGCCGCTATTCTCCCTCTTTGTGTGAACCTTGTATATATATGAGAGAAAAGGCATTAGAATTACTCCAAAAAGCATTATTATGCATAAAAACATCATAAATAGCAGTTGGAAAACATGATGCAAAATGGACGTATCAACTCCCCCAAGCTTAGACCTCGCTTGTCCTCAAGCGAAAACCGAAATCGAAAAACATGTCCACATGCTTAGAGAGAGAGGTGTCGATAAAAACAAAATATGGACATAGAAGCATCATGTATATTATTATAACAACAACAAACTTTAATATAAAACTTTATCATAGAACTTTTATGATAGACTTCTCACGAACAAGTAACAATTCATCACAACATTGAAGTATAAAGAATAAACTCTATTGAAAACAAGCAAACTATGTTCTCAGTCAACTTTGCAACTACAATTCATCATCTTTTCAGGAAGGGTCACATATCAGAGCCTTTTGACAAGTACACATACTCAACCATCATATAGTCTTCTATGATTGCTAACACTCACCGCATACACATGAGCAAAACTTTTCAACCGGACACATATAAAGATAAGGGCTTATAGTTTCGCCTCCCAACATACTCACCTCAAGTGTGATGTCAACAATAATAACTCATGCTACCCATATCCAACTAGATATATGTGCCTAGATCTTTCCTCACCACATGATGCTTGCCAAAAGAGAAAATAAAAAGGAATGGAGAGAAGAACTTCACTATTGCATAAAAGTAAATACGTAAAAGTAAAAGATAGGCCCTTCACATAGGGAAGCAGAGGTTGCCATGCGCTTTTTGTTTGTATGCTCAATCCCTTAGTGCAAAAGAACATCTCTTATATTGCCCCTTATGATAGCAACCTTTATTATGCAGTATGTCGCTTTTATTCTTTGCCATCACAAGTTCGTACAACGCTCAATTATCTCTTACACGAAATGATCTAACACTGTTAGAAGCAATTTTTATTGCCTTATTGCACTGATGACAACTTACTTGAAGGATCTTACTCAATCCTTAGGTAGGTATGGTGGACTCTTCAAAATAAGATTTGGGTTTAAGGGTTTTTGGATGTGCAAGTAGTATCTCTATTTAGTGCGGAATATTTGGCTAGCAAAGATGGGGGAAAGCACCACATGTTGAAGGATCTATGACAATAAAACTTCTATGTGAATATGAACAAACATAAATCATTATGTTGTCTTCCTTGTCCAACGTCAACAATTTTGGCATATAATATTTTGATGGGGGCTCACAATCACAAAAGATGTCCAAGATAGTATATTTGCATGTGAATCTTCTCTTCCCTTATTAATTCTTTCATGAATTGCATCATTGAACAATGCTATGTTTGTCAATCTCCAATAAAATTTTCTACTTATACTCTTCCTTATGTGATGTCATTACTTACCATAAGATTAGCATATGATCTTTTTCATTAATTTCCTTTATTTTTATTGAACATGAAAGTAAATAAAACCAAACTCAAACTAAACTTTATTCATCTAAAGCAAACTCTCAAAAATAAAGGATCGAGCTAAACTTTTATTCATCTAAAGTAAAAGATAACTATGGATCGAACTAAGGTAGGTAAAGGCGAAAGATAGTGGAGGTGATATGATACCGGGGCACCTCCCCCAAGCTTGGCACAAGCCAAGGGGAGTGCCCATACCCAATACTCAATTTTCCTTTGGTGATGGAGAAGGAGGTGCTGGTGATGTAGTAGCAATCTTGTCCTTCGTGATCAAAAGATTCTCCAATCTACAGATGATGCTCTGGAGGGCGATGATATGCTCTTGCAATAGAATATTTTCACGGGTGAGATATTTGTTTTGCACACAAACCGTTTTGATGATTCAAAAGGCTTCGATCTCGGTGGGGGTGAGATGATCATAATAAGGTTTAAGGATATCTTCTTCTTCTTTCTCGGCAAGCAAGGCCCGCTCAACCACCGGCGCTTGATCTCCAGTGGCCTCCTTGCTCTTGTACCCCTAGAAAGCTTCTACGAGCTCTTCTTTCTTCAGCTCAATCTTCATCAACCAAGAATCCTCTTCAACGTTGTTGGAGGAGGGAGAAGACATGATGCCTGGCTTAACAGATCTAACCGAAAACAGCAAGAAAAGACAATAGAAGATATCTCCGTGATACGTAGGTCAATAGGTTCGGGGGGTATATAAAGTTTTTTTATCTTGGGAAAAAAGCAAACGGAAGAAAAATAGAGTCTGGAAAGTACCCGAAGTGGGCACAACCCACCTGGGCGCACATGGCGCGCCCTGGTGTCTTGTGCCCACCAGGGGTGCCTTCCTGGTTGTTTCTTATTTTCCTAATTTTTTTTATATTCCAAAATTGACAGAAAATATTTTTGCGGATTTTTTGGAGTCCGTTTACTTAGTAACACATACCTCCTCTTTTTCACGATTCTAGAGTGTTCCGGAAGGTTTCTTTTATGTGTTCTTCCGGTGTCATAGTTTGGATAATATTGCTTTCAACATTAATGGGCGTACCTGAGATATAATGTTTTATTCTTTGCCCATTAACAACCTTCAGGTTAGTACCTTCAGCATTATTTATTTTGATGGCTCTAGATCGATAAACCTCCTCGATAAAATAGGGTCCTTCCCATTTGGAGAGGAGTTTGCCTGCAAATAATCTGAAACGAGAGTTGTACAAGAGAATGTATTCTCGAACCTTGAACTTAAGCTTTTGGATTCTTTTATCATGCCATCTTTTAACCTTTTTTTAAATAACTTGGCATTATCATAAGCTTGGGTTCTCCATTCATCTAGTATCAAATAACCTCTTTTCACCGGCAAGTTTGAAATCATAGTTGGGTTCTTTAATTGCCGAATATGCTTTATGTTCTAACTCAAGAGGCAAATGACAAGCTTTTCCATAAACCACTTTATAAGGAGACATACCCATAGGATTTTTATAAGCTGTCCTATAAGCCCAAAGTGCATCATCTAATTTCTTGAGCCAATTCTTTCGAGACCAATTGACAGTTTTTTGTAATACTAACTTTATTTCTCTATTGCTAAGTTCAACTTGACCACTAGACTCAGGATGATAGGGTGATGCAATTCTATGGTTAACATTGTATTTAGCAAGCATTTTATGGAAAGCACCATGAATAAAGTGTTAACCACCAGCAGTCATTAAATATCTAGGGACTCCAAACCTTGGGAAAATGACTTCCTTAAGATTTTAATAGAGGTGTTGTGATCAACACTACTAGTTGGAATAGCTTCTACCCACTTAGTAACATAATAAATAGCAACCAAAATATGAGTATACTCGTTAGAGGAAGGAAAAGGTCCCATGTAATCAAATCCCCAAACATCAAATGGTTCAACAGCAAGTGAATAATTCATAGGCATTTCTTGACGCTTACCAATATTTCTGATTCTTTGACATTCATCACAAGATAAAACAAACTGACGGGCATCCTTGAAGAGAGTATGCCAATAAAAACCATATTGCAATACCTTGTGAGCAGTTCTATCTCCCGCATGATGTCCTCCATAAGCTTCGGAGTGACATTTCCATAAGATTTGTCCTTGTTCATGCTCAAGTACACAACGTATAATAATACCATCTACTCCTTCTTTATAAATATGTGGGTCATCCCAAAAGTAATGTCTTAAATCATAGAAGAATTTTTTTCTTTTGTTGGTATGTGAAGCTAGGTGGTATATATTTAGCAACAATATAATTGGCGTAGTCAGCATACCAAGGAGTGTTATGAGAAACATTTATTATAGCTAATTGTTCATCAGGAAAACTATCATTAATAGGTTGTGGGTCATCAATAATATTTTTCAACCTAGACAAGTTATCAGCCATGGGGTTCTCAGCTCCTTTTCTATCGGTGATATGCTAGTCAAATTCTTGTTGCAAGAGAACCCACCTAATGAGTCTATGTTTAGCATCTTGCTTTTCCATAAGATATTTTATAGCAACATGATTGGTGTGAACAATCACTTTAGAATCAACAATGTAATATCTAAATTTATCACAAGCAAACACCGCTGCTAAGAATTATTTTTCAGTAGTAGCATAATTTTGTTGAGCACTGTCTAGATTTTTACTAGCATAATGAATAATATTTAATTTCTTATCAACTCTTTGTCCTAGAAAAGCACCAACAACATAGTCACTAGCATCACACATAATTTCAAAAGGCAAGTTCCAATCAGGTGGTTGAACAACAGGTGCAGAAATTAAGGCTTTCTGAAGTGTTTCAAAGGCTTCTACACAATGATCATCAAAAACAAATGGAACATCCTTTTGTAAAAGATTTGTAAGAGGCCTAGAAATTTTAGAGAAGTCTTTAATAAACCTCCTATAGAAACCAACATGACCGAGGTGTAAGTGCATCTAGTGCCACCCCTAGTTGGTTTTGGAGTATTGACAACAAACTTGGTTGAGGGACTAATGTGTTTGTGAGAATTGCAGGATAACACAGGTAGTAGTCCCTCATTGATTTGGTTTACCTATCGGAGATGACCCCTAAAAATGTGTGAAGACATTGAAGACAATGGTGGTCTGTGAAGCTATTTTCGTTGAAGACTATGACATGAGAAGACATCGCATGAAGACTATGGAGCACGAAGACTTAGTTGTTTTGTTGTTTCCTTTTTCTTCTTTGTTGAGTCATAGGAACCACCACACTGTTAAGTGGGGTCCAAGTGAACAAAGTCAGTGTGAGTAAAGTGATGCTCAACCAAATCCTATGTCTTCGAGCGAAGACAATGAGAGCAAATTTTATCCAGAGTCGGATGAGTCAGCTTTACTTGTAGGCCAAGTCAAGCGGCCGCGTGTGTGTGAAATCTGGCCGTTGGGACATGTGTCAGTTCCTTAGTGACCTAGGGTCATTTCGGACAAATCAGGCCGGGTTGCCCAGTGGCTATAAATAGCCCACCCCCTACACCATAAATTGGTGCCTGCTCAGAGTTAGTGCACGGCTTTTGTCGTTTGAGAGCAACCCACCTCCGAAGCATTTGAGAGGGAATCCTTGCAAGGACAAAGCCCAAACCACCCAGAGCCCAAAGAGTGTTTGGCATCACCGAAGTCTTTCTATCCGCGTGATCTGAAGACTTGTTACACTTGAGGACTGTGAATCCTCCAGCCGGTTAGGCGTCGCGTTCTGAGCATCCAAGAGTCATTGTGGATTGCCAGTGAATGAAGTCTGTGAAGGTTTGGGAGTCTACCTTGAAGACTTACCAGAATGATTGGGCGGGGACTAAGTGTCCTTAGCTCAAGGGAATAAGGTGAAGACGCGGTCTTCTGAGTTAAATCTCAGCCTCCCTAACTAGACATAAAGTTGTCACAACAACTGGAACTGGTCGAACAAATCACTATCCTCTCCAAGCTACTGCTTCTATTTCTCACTTGTCCTTACTTACAGTATGTCTTCGTGAAGTCATTGCCTACTTGCATTATCTGTTTGACTTCACTGTGTGGCTACTTGTTTTGATTGTCTTCATACTATTTTCCATCCTGATCCTTACTACCTAGCTGCTAATAGTCTTCGTGCTTTCACTTCATTGAATACTTGACTATGGCTTGCCTAGTGTAGTCTACCTTCCGCTGCATACGAATAGTGTCATTTCTATTGTTTGTCCTCGAAACTCCAATGTTTTGAAGACTTTCATAAAAATCGCCTATTCACCCCCCCCCCTAGTTGATAACCAGCTCTTTCACGAGGAAACTACATATACCTTTGATATCTTTATGACATGTCATTTTCTCAATTGCATCAACTTTAACTTTGTCCACCTCAGTACTCATTCAGAAATTTGATGTCACAAGACAATACCTTCATTAAGCATAAGGTGGCACTTCTCCCAATTCAAGACGAGATTAGTTTGCTCACATCTGTGCAAAACTCGATCAAGATTGCTGAAGCAATCATCAAAAGAAGTTCCGTAAACGGAAAAATCATCCATGAAAACCTCAGCAATATTTTCACAAAACTCAAAGAATATAGCAGTCATGCATATTTGAAAGGTAGTAGGTGCATTGCATAAACCAAAAGGCATGCATCTATAAGCATAACTTCCAAAAGGACAAGTAAAGGCGGTTTTCTCTTTATCAGGTTGTGAGACAGGTATTTGAGAAAAAACCAGAATGTCCATCAAGGAAGCAAAAATGTGTGTGCTTTGACAACCTTTCTAGCATTTGATCAACAAAAGGTAGAGGGTAATGATCTTTTCTAGTAGCTTTATTTAATTTTCTAAAATCAATTACCATTATGTAGCTAGTGACAATTCTTTGTGTAATAAGTTCATTTTTATCATTACGAACAACAACAATACCTCCTTTTTTAGGGACACAATGAACGGAACTTACCCATCTACTATCAGCTATGGGATAGATTATACCTTCTTCGAGAAGCTTAAATATTTCTGTTCTTACCACTTCTTTCATTTTAGGATTTAAACATCGTTGGTGATCAACAACGGGTTTAGCATCAGGCTCAATATTAGTTTTGTGCTGACAGAGAGTGGGACTAATGCCATTTAAATCATAAACAGTATATCCAATAGCAGCTCAGTGCTTCTTCAGAACCTTCAGTAATCTTTCTTCTTCATGTTCTGAAAGGTTAACACTAATAATAACAGGATATATGTTTTTCTCATCAAAATAAGCATATTTCAAAGTGTCTGGCAAATGTTTTAATTCAAACATAGGATCACCTTTAGGTGGAGGAGGACCTCCTAGAGTTTCAATAGGAAAATTGTGTCTAAGTAGAGGATGTTGTTCAAAGAAAATTTTATCTATTTCACTTCTTTATGCAGATGTATATCATTTTCATGGTCTAGCAAATATTGTTCTAGAGGATCAGTATGAGGCACAACAATAGAAGCAAGACCAATTATTTCATCCTTACTAGACAATTCTTTCTTATGATGTTTTCTACTAAACTTGGAAAAGTTAAACTCGTGAGACTCATCACCAAAACTTACACAAACGGTTTGTTTCCCACAATCTATTTTAGCATTAGTAGTTTACAAGAAAGGTCTACCAAAGATAATGGGACTAAAGTCATCTTGTAGGGAACCAAGAACAAGAAAATTAGTAGGATATTTTATTTTCCCACACAATACTTCAACATCTCTAACAATCCCAAGTGGTGTGATGGTGTCTCTTTTGGCAAGTTTAACAGTAACATCTATGTCTTCTATTTCATTGGGTGTTGTATCATTCATAATTTCTTGATATAAGGTAAAAGGAATAGCACTCACTCTAGCACCTATGTCGCATAAACCGTGATAACAGTGATCTCATGTTTTAACTTAGACAACAGGCATGCCAACAACACGTCTATGTTTATCCTTTTCATCGGGTTTGGCAATTCTAGCAGCTTTGTCACAGAAGTAAATAACATGCCCATCTATATTTTCAACCAGGAGATCATTAACCATAGCAACACTAGGTTCTACCTTGATTTGTTCAGTAGGTTTGGAAGTTCCAATATATTTTTTGTTGACCACATTTGAAACTTTAACATGTTCCTTTATCCTAACAGGGAAAGGTGGTTTTTCAATATAAGCAGTAGGAACAACTGGATCAACATTATAAATTATAGTTTCATCTTTAACTATTACCAGTTCTTTAATATCTTGTTTGACAGGTGGGTGATATTTAAACCACTTCTCCTTAGGGAGATCAACATGAGTAGCAAATGATTCACAAAAGGAGGCTACTATCTAATATGTCTCCGACGTATCTATAAATTTTGATTGTTCCATGCTATTATATTATCCATCTATGATGTTTTATATGCATTTATATGCTATTTTATATGATTTTTGGGACTAACCTATTAACCTAGAGCCCAGTGCCACTTTCTATTTTTTCCTTGTTTTTGAGTATCGCAGAAAAGGAAAACCAAACGGAGTCCAATTGACCTGAAAGTCCACGAAAATTGTTTTTGGACCAGAAGAAGCCCACGAAGTATCGGAGAGGGACCAAAAGAGTCCCGAGGCACCCACGAGGGTGGGGGCGCGCCCTACCACCCTGGGCGCGCCCCCCTACCTCGTGGCCGCCTCGCAGACCCCCCCCTGACTTGTTCCCACCGCCAACACCCTTATATATACCTAAACTTCCAGAAAGAAACCTAGATCGGGAGTTTCGCCACCGCAAGCCTCTGTAGCCAGCAAAAACCAATCGGGGCCCTGTTCTGGCACCCTGCCGGAGGGGGGATCCCTCACCGATGGCCATATTCATCACTCCGGTGCTCTCAATGACGAGGAGGGAGTAGTTCACCCTCGGGGCTGAGGGTATGTACCAGTAGCTATGTGTTTGATCTCTCTCTCCCGTGTTCTTGATTTGGCACGATCTTGATGTATCGTGAGCTTTGCTATTATAGTTAGATCTTATGATGTTTCTCCCCCTCTACTCTCTTGTAATGGATTGATTTTTCCCTTTGAAGTTATCTTATCGGATTGAGTCTTTAAGGATTTGAGAACACATGATGTATGTCTTGCATGTGCTTATCTATGGTGACAATGGGATATTCACGTGATCTACTTGATGTATGTTTTGGTGATCAACTTGCGGGTTCAGTGACCTTGTGAACTTATGCATAGGGGTTGGCACACGTTTTCGTCTTAACTCTCCGGTAGAAACTTTGGGGCACTCTTTGAAGTACTTTGTGTTGGTTGAATAGATGAATCTGAGATTGTGTGATGCATATCATATAATCATACCCACGGATACTTGTGACATTGGAGTATCAAGGTGACATTAGGGTTTCGGTTGATTTGTGTCTTAATGTGTTATTCTAGTATGAACTCTAGGATAGATTGAACAGAAAGAATAGCTTCGTGTTATTTTACTATGGACTCTTGAATAGATTGATCAGAAAGGATAACTTTGAGGTGGTTTCGTACCCTACAATAATCTCTTTGTTTGTTCTCCACTATTAGTGACTTTGGAGTGACTCTTTGTTGCATGTTGACGGATAGTTATATGATCCAATTATGTTATTATTGTTGAGAGAACTTGCACTAGTGAAAGTATGAACCCTAGGCATTATTTCAACGCATTGCAATACTGTTAGTGCTCACTTTTATCAATAGTTACCTTGCTATTTTTATATTTTCAGATTACAAAAACCTATATCTACCATCCATATTGCACTTGTATCACCATCTCTTCGCTGAACTAGTGCACCTATACAATTTACCATTGTATTGGGTGTGTTAAGGACACAAGAGACTCTTTGTTATTTGGTTGCAGGGTTGTTTGAGAGAGACCATCTTCAACCTACGCCTCCCACGGATTGATAAACCTTAGGTCATCCACTTGAGGGAAATTTGCTACTGTCCTACAAACCTCTGCACTTGGAGGCGCAACAACATATACAAGAAGAAGGTTGCATAGTAGACATCACTATCTCAGAGTCAAGTCCATATTTAGTGCTAAACTTTTGAAAAGCATTGGTATTCATAAATGATTTAACACAATCATACTTGAGCTTAATACCTGACTATTTACCTTTGTCGAGTTCCCAGTCTTCAGAGTTGCGTTTAATTCTTTCTAAAAGATCCCACTAGAAATCAATAGTCTTCTTCATAAAGGAACCAGTACAAGACGTATCGATCATGGATCGATCATCATGAGAAAGCCGAGCATAAAAGTTCTGAATTATAATTTCTCATGAGAGCTCATGATTGGGGCATGAATATAACATTGACTTAAGCCTCCCCCAAGCTAGAGCGATACTTTCTCCTTCACAAGGCCAAAAATTATATATATAATTCCGATCATGGTGAACTAGATGCATAGGATAATTTTTTGGTGAAATTCCAATTTCAATCGATTCCAATTCCAAGATCCAATATCATCGCATAGCCTATACCATTCCAATGCTTTTCCCTTCAAAGATAAAGGGAAAACCTTCTTCTTAGCTTCATCTCCAAGTAAACCTGCAAGCTTAAATAATCCACAAATTTCATCCACATATATCAAGTGCATATCAGGATGTTCGGTTCCATCTCCTGCATAAGGATTAGCTAGCAGTTGTTCTATCATAACCGAAGGAATTTCATAACCAATATTTTCAGTAGGTGCATTAGGTTGAGGGGTAACTAATTGTGGTTCCGGTCGAGGTGAAGATACCCCGAACAAACCCCTCAAAAGATTCTTTTCCATAGTAGCAAGTAACAATAAATTTCAACATGCAGTAATAATTTTTCCTTACTGATTTCCACTTACCGAGAGCGCTTCACTACCTGGCAGCACCGCCAGAAAAGAGCCTTTGACTCACAAGTATAGGGGATCCATCGTAGTCCTTTCGATAAGTAAGAGTGTCGAACCCAATGAGGAGCAGAAGGAAATGACAAGCGGTTTTCAACAAGGTAATGTCTGCAAGCACTTAAATTATAAGTAACAAGTAGTTTGATGGCAAGATAATTTGTAACGAGCTAGTAACGGTAATGGTAACAAAACTTTAGCAAGGTAGCCGAATCCTTTTGAGGCAAAGGACAGGCCAAAACAGTCTCTTATGACAAGCAAGGTGTTCTTGAGGGTACACGGGAATTTCATCTAGTCACTTTTACCATGTTGGTTTGATTTGTGTTCGCTACTTTGGTAATTTGATATGTGGGTGGACCGGTGCTTAGGTGTTGTTCTTACTTGAAAAAACCTGCTACTTATGATTAACCCCCTCGCAAGCATCCACAACTATGAGAAAAGTATTAAGAATAAATCTAACCATAGCATTAAACTTTTGGATCCAAATCAGCCCCTTTCGGAATAGCACATAAACTAGGGTTTAAGCTTCTGTCACTCTCGCAACCCATCATCTAATAACTACTCCACAATGCATTCCCTTAGGCACAAATATGTTTAGTGGCATGTAGTCGACGTTCACATGACACCACTAAGGGAATCACAACATACATACTATTAAAATATCAAACACATATCAAGTTCACATGATTACTTGCAACAAGATTTCTCCCGTGACCTCAAGAACAAAAGTAAATACTCACAAATGGTAATCATGCTCAAGATCAGAGGGGTATTAAATAGAATAATGGATCTAAACATATAATCTTCCACCAAATAAACCATATAGTAATCAACTACAAGATGTAATCAACACTACTAGTCACCCACGAGTGCCAATCTATAGTTCCGGTACAAAGATTGAACACAAGAGAATGAACTAGGATTTGAGAGGAGATGGTTTTGTTGAAGATGTTGTGATAGCCTGGCTTATCAGGGATGATAGACTACTCATATCAATAAGGAATTCCTTCTTTTCCGGAAGCCCATGCAGACAGAACTCCAAAGTTAAGCGTGCTCAGCTTGGAGTAATTTCAGGATGGGTGACCAACCGGGAAGTTTCTCTCGGGTGCGCATGAGTGAGGACAAAGTGCGCAGAAAAGACTAGTATTGATCTGTGGGGCCAGTCTAGATCCCGCCAGGAGTAACGACCACCAGCGGGTGTGTCCGGGGCGTTACAAGTTTGTATCAGAGCTGACCCTCGCGGTTACACGGATGGTTGTGAACAGGTGCGCGGTCATGTTGTTCATGACGTTTGTGACCCGTCCTGGCACACGGCATGGCACATGTACCGGACTAGATGCACAGACGTATGTGCCAAGAGGGAATGTTCCTGTGGCCCGACGAGGACATCGGTTCCTCTGAGTGGGGGTGTATGTGATAGCCTGGCTTATCAGGGTTGATAGACTACTCATATCAATAAGGAATTCCTTCTTTTTCGGAAGCCCATTCAGACAGAACTCCAAAGTTAAGCGTGCTCAGCTTGGAGTAATTTCAGGATGGGTGACCAACCAGGAAGTTGCTCCTAGGTGCGCATGAGTGAGGACAAAGTGCGCAGAAAAGACTAGTATTGATCTATGGGGCCAGTCTAGATCCCGCCAGGAGTAACGACCACCGGCGGGTGTATCCGCAGCGTTACATATGTTGATGGAGATTTCCCTCCCCAAGATGGGAGAGTTGTTGGTGATGACGATAACGATGATTTCCCCCTCTGGGAGGGAAGTTCCCCCGGCAAAATTGCTCCGTTGGAGGGCAAAAGTGCTCCTACCAAGTTCCGCCTCGAGACGGCGGCTCTTCGTCCCGAGAGTCCTCTCCTTATTTTTTCTAGTCAAAATGACTTATATATCAGAAGATGGGCACTGGAGGTGGGCCGATGAGGACACAACCCACCAGGGCACATCTGGGATTACTAGCGCGCCCAGGTGGGATGTGCCCACCTGGTGGACCCCCTCTGGTAGTTATTTGCTCTAATAATTCTTATTTATTCCATAAAAATTCCTCGTGAAGTTTCAGCTCATTTGGAGTTGAGCAGAATAGGTAGCCTGACGTAGCTTTTTCAGGTCCAGAATTCCAGCTACCAGTATTATCCCTCTTTGTGTGAACCTTGCATATTATGAGAGAAAAGGCATTAGATTTACCCCAAAAGGCATTATTATGCATAGAAACATCATAAATAACAGTTGGAAAACTGATGCAAAATGGACGTATCACTGCCCCGACGTTTGCATCGTCTATCGGGCCACCTCCATCCCCATAACATCGTCTTCACCTGCCCCACCGGAACCGCAGCACCCTCACCAATTCCTCTGATGAAGCCGAGGCCTACTCGGCGCCACCAAGAAGGTTCTGCACTCACGACTACGTTTTATCTTTTATTCGATCTCACGGGGTTGCCGTTGCTCGATACCGAGCAGCCATGGCGGGTCTCCATCGACGGCGCCATCGCCGCCACTTCCTCCATGGCGTCTCTCCCCCAAGTTGCTGCTTCCTCATCGGAGACGTCCACACCAGCAATAGTTGTTGCTGCTCCAGGTCTCGCTCGCACTGCTACTGCAGCTGCTCCTGCTCTTTCTCGCGCTGCGGCTCTGCTCCTGATGTCGGTCGCAATGCTGCTCTCCTCTTGCTTTCGTTGTTGCTGCCGCTCTGTTGTGCTCTTGTTGTCGGTCACGCTGCTGCTCCGCTCTTGCTCTCATTCGTGCTGCTGCTCCGCTCTTGCTCTTGTTTGTGCTGCTGCTCTCCTCTGCTCTTGCTCCTGCTCGCACTGTTGCTGCTACTACACGACCTGCGGCAGCTACAGGAGTTGCTGCTTTAGCACTCGCTTGTGATGCTGCTGCACGAGCTGCTCTCTCCTAGTGCATACTCGAGCGGCTATTGATTTAGATCACTGCTTCTCTGCCACCAGTGCTAGAACGCCCTAAACTTCTATTGAAGTGCTCTTCTACTAGTTCAATAAGCTTCGTCAGTAAAATTCAGTTTTGATAGTAAAATTCAGTTTTGACTGTAAAGTTCAGTTTCTTCAGTTAAGTTTGGAGTCAACAGTATTTACAGCATCTTCTGGAGCGACCACATCGCGGCTGATGCATTTTACATCTAGCACGCTTTGGTCATGTATTTTACATCATCTATTGCAGATGCTACTAGACTCCCACTTCAGATTAATGTTGTCTGTCTTGTCATGCCTCAGCCTCATCGTCGTACACCTCACTGGTGCTGCTCCAACGACGGAACCGTCCATCACAGTGGAGTAGTACCCTTGGCGCCGTCTCTAGAGGCCTTAGATCTTCTTCCCCGCCTCCGATAGTCACACCAACATCACCCTCCTCCACGTCCAACGCAATGATGCTGAGGTTGACAAGGCTATGCCAAAGAGGTTGTACACTCGTCACATCACTTTGTTACTCTACATTCATGTCGATCCCTCAAGGATCTTTGGTTCAAAGAAGTTCCAAATCTAGAAAGAAATGAATCGTGGTCACAAAGTTAATAGGGAGAAAACTAAATGCTCTTTTGAACCACAATTTGAATCGGTTTAGCAAGATAGCCATTATATGATATTCATGCGGACCAAATAAGCTCACAAAATATTTTGAGGGCAGGCTTTATCCTATTGAAGACTGCCTACTAGAATTGCCACTTGTTCAAAGAAAAAGTGAAGGAAAACATAGGACTTGGAAACTTTACTATGGTTCTACTATTCGTGCATTTGGTTAGAAGGAATGGAGCAAAGCAAAACTGGAGGATTCTTTTTTCCTTTGGTGCCTCTTTCAAAGAAAAAACATAGGAATTTTAACATTCACTTGGACGTCCTTTTTCAATTAATATGCATGAAGACCAGGACTAAGTGCATTACTGGCATAATAAGATTCTTATTTTACATTTTCATGTGGTTTTACTTTAATTTGACCATGTTTCTCCATTCTTCTGTTCTTCCAATTAATGTGAACCAAACACCCAGGTTGAAAGAAATCTTGTGTTTGCAAATGCTCTATTTTGCACGTGCATTCCTATCCTATTCCTGTGTTTTTCCTTTTCCTCCGTTTTTAGAATCCTCCAATTCGAAGGAGCTCTTACAGATTTACTTCATTTTCAGATAGGTGTCAAAGAAAACTCTGTTTCTTTTGTCCCGCTCTTGCCGTGCCATCATCCATCCCACCTGAGGTGCACCACCGGCGGAAGCATCCACTTCAGCAGAGATCTCCCCTGCAGACCTTCTTTTGCCACCTCAGATCATCTACCCCGTTGCCCCAGCCACGCCTACTGCATTACCATCATCCACTAAGGAGATGAACCTGAGGACTACACAGTTCCGGAATAGAGGACTACTCTTTCATGTCTTCATACGTTATACATCGATTATTATTATGTGCTACTTTATCATCCTGTTCACCTCTTAGACTCCGAGTCGGGTCCAAACTAATGTTCAAACTTGAGTTTTAAAATGCCTATGGGCACATATCAAGGCAGCAAAGAATAGAATATGTCTACTATCGGTGTACTAGAGTAGGGGTACCCTAGTATCCCGAACTTGTGCACGGGCAGTCGCAGCACCCCGCGGCAAGGCTTGCCGGGTGACCGCCAAGGTCCTCCGTGGTTCCTTTGGAGCCATTCAAGAACAAAGTATTCAAGCCAAGGAGACAAGGCCCCGGCAAGAGGAGCTTGCCGGGAAGGCCAACCAAGGCATCTCAAGGAACTTGCCGCAACACGCCACGCGTCCCGGCAAGGCCCGGTGAGCGACAAAATTCCGGACGCGACAAGACAACGACCGCGGCAAGGCGCTTGCCGCGGCAAACTACCACTCTGTACCCGCGCTCCAGCACATCCACCAACGTGTCGCCCTGGGACCTTTCCAGGCGCGCGTGGCAAGAGGTTGTGCAGCCAGCGGTGGGCGGTGGCAAGCGACGCTGACAAGATTGCCATCGTGGCGAGCGGTGGCGTCCCTGACGGTCCCTTTTTGCACTATTTGGGCGACGCAGACGGGCATTTAATGCCTTTGTCCCCTGCCGTCAGGGTTAGGTATGATACACTGTACAGGTAGTTGTACCAACCGCAATTCCTTTTCCATTTTTACCCTTGTCTACGTTGCCACCTGTCGGTGACCCCTTTAGCATATAAAAGGAGGCCCATGCGCAACGTAGAGGGGGTTCGAAGGCAGAAAAACACTCACGCTCGGTCTCGTTAGCAGCTAGTGTGTACTGTAGCACTCAGCGCTCCCGAGCAAGAACTCAATACACTCAGACATGCAGCAGTAGGAGTGTTATCTCTCCGGAGAGCTCCGAAGCTGGGTAAACTGCTCGTGTGCTTCGCCTCGATCCGCTCTTCGTGCGATCTCCGCCCCCCGCCGAACCGAAAGGGGCTCGGTCCGCCGGTCCCATAGGTGTTCGTGGATCAGTTTCCCCGACATCTTTGGCGCGCCAGGTAGGGGGCGTCGAGGTTGTGTGAACCTGATCCGGCGTTCACACGAGCTAGATCTTCATCTTCTTCATCGACATGCCACCGAAGAAGAAGGCTTCGGCGGCAGCTGTTCCGTCCACGTCGATCCCACCACCACCGGAGCAAACGAGTGGTGGGGTAGACGCCGGCGGAAGAACGGGCATCGACGAGGGAGCTCACGGTGCTGCCAGGTCCAAGGACAAGGCTGCGCAGACCTCGGCGTCCGTACATGCACCGCGCCCATCTCAGGAGGCGCAGGACCGACAGCGTCATGGTATTCGCAGTGCCATACGTTTGTTGGACCAAGATCGAGCTGGTGGATCTCGGGGTGCTCAAGACCAGCATGCACGCCAACATGCTGGCACGAGCGAGACACGGTCGCCTGGACGGGATACTGCTCCTTCTAACATAGTTAGAAGTCCGAGCATATCCCGCTCCTCGCACCGTTCGCCACTGCCGCCCACCACTCCAGCAGAAGCTTTGGCGCGAGCTCAACTGCTCCTGGATTACCCTCCAACGGCAGACAAGATCGATGGATGGAGGGCCACCATTCAGAGTCTCATCGGCTTCGCCAACGGCGACACTCCGCGGCAGCCGAGTACATCGCTGCCGCGGCAGGACTGCCAGGCACGAGCCGATGGCGACGAAACCGGTGGGGGTGCAACCACCATGCACTCTCCACCCCGAAGGCCAAGATCGCCGACTCGCCGGATCCACCTCGACAGCGACTCCACCGCATCATCAGATCCACGAGCTCGTCGCGATCAGCGCCAAGTTCTTCACGAACGACAGCAAGAAGACGCTCGTACTCGCATCGAGCGCCGAAGAGAAGCGCGGCGTCAATCGGACCAGCGCGCTGGGCCCTCTGTCGACATGCATGCACCAGGGGAACCAGGCGACTTGCCGTACGCGGTAGGTTGCCCTGCGTTCACTCGTGAGCTGCGGCAAGTCCAGTGGCCCAGCACGAAGAATTTCAAGCCAGACGTACCAGAGAAGTACGACGGCAAGTCGCATCCGTCGGAGTTCCTCAGCATCTACACCATCGCGGTGCAAGCTGCCGGGGGGCGGGACGACAAGATCCTGGCCAACTACTTCCCGCTGGTGCTCAAGCCCAATGTCAGATCCTGGCTCATGCACTTGCCGGACAACTCCATATCCTCCTGGGCAGACCTATGCCATCAGTTTGTCGGCGCCTTTACAGGCGGCCACAAGCCTCATGGCCAAGAGAGCGACCTTCATCTGCTCGCCCAGAAGGAAGGAGAGCCCCTGCGCAAGTACATTCAGAGATTCAGCCGCGTACAGCACAACATCCCAGATGTCCACCCTGCCGCGGTAATCAGCGCGTTCCATCAGAACGTGCGAAACCGCAGGATGCGGGAGGAGATGGCGATGTGCAAGATCAGAGACGTCAGTGAGCTATATGCCCTGGCCGACAAGTGTGCACGTGCTGAGGAAGGGAGGAAACTCCCCGGAGAGAATACAGAAGCAGGAGGATCTGATAGTGAGGAGGCTGCCCCGGCAAAGAAAAACCGGCGGCGGAACAACAGGAAGAAGAAAGGCAAAGATGTGCTAGTCGTTGAGCAGTCCGGCAACGGAGGTGGCGCCAAGAAAGCCAAAGCTGGTAGCTCCGGCGAGGAGATTGCCGCAGGCACCAACTACCAGGCTGTGGCGGTCGCCGACAAGCAGGACGGCACCAACAAGCAGTACTGCAAGATCCACCGCACCAAGGGCCATGACCTCCAGAGCTGCAAGAAGGTCGAGCAGCTTGTCGAGCAGCAAAAGGCTGAATACGAGCGACGCGACAAGGAGAAGGCCCAGGAAGGTGCTGGAGGAGCCGGCAAGAAACGCCCCGGCCGAGGAGGACGCCGCGGCAAGGCCAAGCAGCGGCAAGGAGACAGACCTCCCCGCGGCCGCGACAAGGATGAAGATGACGACGACGATGAAGATATGGATGATGACGAGACCGATGAGCAGGAGTTCCAGAAAGCCACAGAGGTCCTGTGCGTTGACGGCGGTGCTTCTCTGCATACTTCACACCGCCAGCTCAAGCAGTGGGTGCGGGAAGTCAATGCGGCAGAACCACCCGTCGAGTCACGCAAGCCTCTGAAATGGTCCAGCACGCCTATCATCTTTGATATTGAGGACCACCCTGATCGCATAACTGCGGTCGGGTGCTTGCCGATGTTGGTTTCACCAACTATCCGCAACCTCAAGGTCACTAAGATGCTAGTTGACGGCGGGGCCGGCTTGAACCTGATCTCCTCCGCGGTACTCCAGAAACTCCAGATCCCTGATGGCGAGCTCGAAGAGACCGGCACATTCCAAGGAATCAATCCGGGAAGGAGCAAGCCGAAGGGAAAGATCACGTTGCCGGTGACATTTGGCAGCGAGTTGAACTTCAGGACTGAGAGGGTCACTTTTGACGTTGCTGACTTTCCATTGCCTTACAATGGGATACTCGGCCGTCCAGCACTCGCCAAATTCATGGCAGCCTCTCACTATGCATACAACATGCTGAAGATGCCAGGCCCGATAAGTGTCATCTCTGTCCCTGGCGACAAGAAGGATGCTCTTATCTGCGCCGACAAGATCTACCGGGAAGCAGCAGCCGCAACAGATCGCAAGTCACTTGCCGTTGAAGCTCCCGGGGCGAAGAAGAAGACCAAGTCCGGCAAGAGTTCTGATGCCCACTCCGGCAAGCGCACCTCTTCGGAGTGCTGCGCTACCGTCGAGGACGCACCATCGAGCTCCACCGGCAAGTGTAAGAAGACAATGGCAGCTCCACCAGAGACCAAGAAGGTGTCCGCCAAGGAGGATGGCACTGGTGGTACCTTCACCATCAGTGCCACTCTCGACCCTAAATAGGAAAGCGCGCTCGTTGCTTTCCTGCGGGCGAACGTCGACGTATTTGCGTGGCAACCGTCTGACATCCCCGGTGTTCCCAGGAAAGTAATCGAGCACCATCTTGCCGTCTGTCCTCATGCGCGGCCCGTCAAGCAGAAAGTCAGGAAACAGGCAGTGGAGCGCCAAGAATTCATCGCAGAAGAAATCAAGAAATTGGAAGCAGCAGGCCTTGTCAGAGGAGTGCTCCATCCTACGTGGTTGGCCAACCCTGTAGTCGTGCGCAAGGCAAACGGGAAATGGAGGCTTTGTATCGACTTTACCGATGTCAATAAAGCTTGTCCCAAAGACCCATTTCCCTTGCCGCGCATCGACCAGATTGTTGACTCCACGGCCGGATGTGACTTGCTTTCATTTCTTGATGCATACTCAGGATACCATCAGATCTTCATGGCAGAAGAGGATGAGGAGAAGACCGCATTCATCACCCCATGTGGCACATACTGTTTCGTACGGATGCCTTTCGGTTTAAAGAATGCTGGTTCAACATTTGCAAGGGTAGTCCATGACGCTTTTGAGCCGCAAATACACAGAAATGTGGAAGCCTACATGGATGACATAGTGGTCAAGAGCAAGGACAAGGCGACTCTGATTCAAGATTTAGACGAAACCTTTGCAAATCTGCGCAAGATCAACCTCAAGCTTAACCCCGAGAAGTGTGTGTTTGGAGTCCCCTCCGGCAAGCTTCTCGGGTTCTTCGTGTCTCAGCGGGGAATTGAAGCCAATCCCGACAAGATCAAGGCCATTGAGCAGATTGAAGCACCAAAGCGCGTCAAGGATGTACGAAGACTTGCCGGTTGCGTAGCTGCTCTCAGCAGGTTTATCTCTAGGTCTGCTGAGCGCGCCCTGCCATTTTTCAAAATATTGAAAAAGGCAGGTCCAATGAAATGGACTCCGGAAGCGGAGGCTGCGCTGCAGGACTTAAAGAGATACCTGTCCTCCACTCCAACACTTGTCGCACCTAAGCCACAAGAGAAGTTGCTGCTATATATAGCGGCAACCAATCAAGTGGTTAGTGCTGCGTTAGTAGCGGAGAGGGAGGCGGATGATGAGCCAGCAACCACGGCAGATGCATCCAGCGACAAGCAGGGGACTTCACCGGCAAGCTCTGGTCCCGACAAAGATGGATCTGCGCAGGCGCGTGAGAAGATGCAGAAAAGAATGGTGCAGCGCCCAGTTTACTTTGTCAGTTCCCTTCTGCAGGGGGCTAGGTCAAGGTACTCTGGTGTGCAGAAATTGCTTTTCGGCCTTCTCATGGCCTCGAGAAAGCTGCGCCATTACTTCCAAGCACATGAGATCACAGTCGTCACTCGTTTTCCGCTGAAGAGGATACTGCAAAATCCAGAAGCAACAGGCAGGATTGTCGAGTGGGCACTGGAACTGTCAAGCTTTGGCCTCAAGTTTGAGAGCACTTCAACTATCCAAAGCAGAGCATTGGCGGAGTTCATAGCAGAATGGACGCCAACACAAGATGAAGAAATTCCAGAAACGAGCATCCCCGTCAAGGAAGCAAGCAAAGAGTGGCTGATGTACTTTGATGGTGCCTTCTCGCTGCAAGGCGCCGGTGCGGGCGTGCTACTTGTTGCACCCACCGGAGAGCACCTCAAGTACGTAGTCCAGATGCACTTTCCCAAGGAGCAAGCAACGAACAATACCGCAGAGTATGAAGGTTTGCTTGCCGGTCTCAGGATCGCAGCAGACCTTGGGATCAAGAAGCTCATTGTCAGGGGTGACTCACAGCTTGTCGTCCGCCAAGTGAACAAGAATTATCAGAGTCCGTTGATGGAAGCTTACGTTGATGAAGTGAGAAAGCTAGAAGAGCACTTTGACGGCCTACAGATGGAACATGTTCCAAGAGCTCAGAACGACATTGCCGATGGCCTGTCGAAGTGCGCCGCACTTAAGTTACCTGTGGAACCAGGGATCTTTGTGCTCAAACTGACTCAACCGTCTGTAACGCCATCAACTGGACAGAGCAAGAAGAGGAAGTTGATTTCTGGTGACTATTTTCCGGCAGAGCTCCCCGAAGCCGCCGCCAAGAAGGTCCTCAAGATCAACACCAAGGGTGCTGAGGAGCAGTCTGCTCCGGCAAGCCCTAGGGTTTGTTCCGTTGAAGCAGACGCTCCCGACAAGTTTTGCTCCGGCAAGCTTGCCGGGGAACGTCAAGCTCCGGCTGAGCCGCAGGTTCTCGCCGTAGAAGCGGATGTTCCCGCAGCAGCAGATGTGCCTTTAGTCCTTGTTGTCGAGCCGCAAGCTCCAGCATGGGCACAGCAGATTGTCCGTTTCCTTCAGACAGGAGAACTTCCCGAAGAGCAAGAAGAAGCGGAAAGAGTAGCCCGGCAGTCAAGTATGTACCAGTTTGTCGACAACACACTGTACAGAAGAAGACTCAACGGCGTGAAATTGAAGTGTATTCACCGGGAAGACGGACAAAAGCTGTTGGCAGAGATACATGGAGGCATATGTGGTCACCACATTGGCGCAAGAGCACTTGCCGGCAAAGCGTTCCGGCAAGGTTTCTTTTGGCCGACAGCCCTCCAGGATGCAACTGCACAAGTAACCAAGTGTGAAGCGTGCCAGTTCCATTCCAAGCAGATACACCAGCCAGCTCAAGCTCTCCAGACGATCCCTTTATCCTGGCCATTTTCGGTCTGGGGGCTCGACATCCTCGGCCCCTTTCCCCGAGCTGTCGGGGGCTTTGAGTACTTGTACGTTGCAATCGACAAGTTCACAAAGTGGCCGGAAGTGGAAGCAGTGAGGAAGGTGACAGCACAGTCAGCAGTCAAGTTCTTCAGGTCGATTGTTTGCCGCTTCGGGATCCCTAACAGGATCATCACCGACAACGGCACACAATTCACGAGCCGCACCTTCATGCAGTACGTCCAAGATCTTGGCGCCAAGGTCTGCTTCGCTTCTGTTGCTCATCCGAGAAGCAACGGTCAAGCGGAGAGGGCAAATGCTGAAGTGCTGCGCGGGCTCAAGACCAGGACTTTCGACAGGCTGCGCAAGTGCGGAAAGAACTGGATTGAGGAGCTGCCGGTGGTTCTTTGGTCGATCAGGACGACGCCAAATCGAGCCACTGGCCAGACACCTTTCGCTCTAGTCTATGGAGCAGAGGCAGTTCTCCCCACGGAACTCGTATACGGGTCACCTCGAGTGCTCGCTTATGATGAGCTTGAGCAAGAGCAGTTGCGACAAGATGACGCGCTGCTCCTTGAGGAGGACCGTCTTCAGGCTGCTGTACGAGCTGCTCGATACCAGCAAGCTTTGCGCCGCTACCATAGCCGCAAAGTTAATGCCAGAAGTCTCGAGGAAGGCGACCTTGTTCTTCGGCGCGTTCAGTCCGCCAAGAATTCCAACAAGTTGACGCCGAAGTGGGAAGGCCCTTACCGGGTGAAACGAGTCACTAGGCCTGGCGCTGTCCGCCTTGAGACCGAAGATGGCATTCCGGTGAGCAACTCCTGGAACATTGAGCATCTTCGTAAGTTTTACCCGTAAGGCGCGGTTGCCGGAACCTGTTCCGGCAACCACCTTTTGTACAAGTCTTGCCGATGTTGCATGTAATCCTTTGTACGAAGCCGGGCGCAGACCCCGTGCATAAGTAAAGCTCATGTGCTCCGCACATCTTGTCAATTTCATGCTTTCTACTTTTTGCATGCGTTATCTGACACTTTGTGCAGCGCCTACCCCCGGTAAGCAATAACGAGCCGTAAGGCTCCATATCTTTATTTTCTCTTCTTTCTCTTTCTCAAAGGAAAGGAAGGTTCCCTCGCCCACAAGTTTGCCGGGGGGAAAGGAGAAGATAATGGTGTGGACCAGGCGTCGTTCAAGGAAGTTTCGCCTTACCGGAAAGCAAACGACAGAAAAGCTAAGTTGCCAAAGTTTGAGCAATCAGTTTTAAATTTTTAAGTTATCTTCCTCGAACGACCGTGCTTTGTATGGAAAACCTGTGCGCAGAGGAACCAACTCATAGCTAGTTGCGCCCTTACTTTGTTTCGAGTCCGCTCAACAACTTAAGTGAGCTGCGACTAGTTGCGACAAGGTTTCTTGTCGGTAGCGGCACTGCCAGCAGGCTGCTGATGTCCCGCACTCAGCGCTCGCGGCTAAGGTGCCTGCGCCGACAAGTTCCCTAAAAGCGTAGGGCAAAAACATACAAAGGAGGGAATCAAGTCAAGGAAATAACATAGCAATTGCTACCCAAAATAGAATTATATTACAAGATAGCTTATCGCAGCTCTAACAGATTGTTCTCATGACATGACCAGCAGCGACAAGAAAAAGAGAAAACGGGCGGCCTAATCTACGCGATCGCCCTCAACCCTCTTGATCCCGCTCACCTTGTCCACAATGGGTGCGACAAGGGTCTTGAGCGCTTCCAGATCAGCATCCGGCGGCAAGGACCTGAGGACGTTGGTGAGGTTGAGGCCTGGGTTGCGGAAGGCCACCTTCACCAGCACCTTTTGAAGAGCTCCCGCGCAGATCTTGCGCGACTCGTCGGCCAGCTACTTTGGGATCTTCTCCCGGAGTCGCTGGAGGGCCGTCGCCACGCCTTTGAAGAACAAGCTGAGCTTGGCGCTGGGTTGGAGGTGCTCATCGGAGGAATACCCGAGATCCTCCATCCCCAGCTGCGCCAGCTCCCCGTCGATGGCTGCGGCAACATCCACGAGACCCTCGGTCCAGTGCTCCACATTCTCCCTAAAAGCGTTCTGGGCGGCAGCAGCACTCGCCAGCAGCGCCTCGTCGGCCTTGATCTTCTCCTTCAAGGCCACCTCCTGCTCCCTGGCGCCGTCCAGCGTCTTGGTCAAAGTGGCCAGCTTCAACTCAAGATCTGCGTTGGAGTCCTTGGCGGCGCTAAGCTCTTTGCTCCTCTCAGCGAGACGACCCTGCAGCTCGCCATGAGCGGCGGCGTCCTTCTCGCGCTCACGCTTGAGCGCAGCAAGCTCCTCGCCGCTCGCCTTGAGATCGGCCTCCAGCTGCGCCATCTTCGTCTCCAGCTCCTTCTTGGCGGCCTCGGCAGCTGCGGCAGCATCCTCTGCTTCCTTGAGAGCCCCGCCAATTGCTTGCTCGCGCGCGGCAAGCTCCTCCTCGTGGCTGTCAAGGTTGACCTTGCGCTGCGCCAACTCGCCTTCCTGCGCAGATAGCTTTTCGGCAACAAGCCGCTGTTGCTCTTCAACTTCAGCCTTCTCGAGGAGGAAGGCTTTCCGCTCCTCGGCGACTTGCTCCCGCTCCTCTGCCAGGGATCGGAGAGCTTCCTGCCTGAGACCCCGGAGCTCCTCCGCGCGCTTCTCGATGTCCACTCCCGCCTTCGCGACAAGCGCTTCTCGGGATTCCAGCTTGGCCTGTCGGGCGCGGTAAAGCGACAACAGCTTCCGCAGCAGCCGCTCCTCCTCAGGCTCGTCGCTGCTGCTGCTTGGCGCGTCGACCAGCGTCAGCCCAGCGGAGGCGAGCACCTCTCCATCCAAGATCTCTCCTTCGACCGGCGCCCTGGAGCTTGACGCCCAGGGGAGCTTGATGAAGATGCCGTCGCCGGCCTTCAAATAGGCGCCGGGCTGGGGCTCTTCGGAGCCTGGCGCTGCAGCAGCGGCGGAGGGATCGGCGGTCGGCGTAGCGCCTGACGCTCCTGCGGCCTCGGGGCCGTCAGTGCGATCGCCGGATCCCTCGCCAGCTTCTGCGGCGGCAGCTTTGGCGGCCTCTTCGCCGGCGGGATCATCAGCGCCGGCTTCTCCTTCGGTGGCAACGGCGTCGTCGGTATTGCTGCGCGCGTTCTCCTCGCCGGCGACCTCGGTTTCCATCGGCTCCGTGGCAGATGGATCTGACGAACGGAAAAAGGAGAAAAGTCAAGCAAATATCCAAAAAGAAAATCAGAAGAAGAAGAACCCAAGGGAAGTTTTCAAGCAAGCAGATTACCTGTACTAGGATCTGTAGTCATGGTCTCAACCACCGGAGGGTCCCTGGTGTTGTCCCTTGCCGGAGAACTGTCCCTTGCCGGAGAATTCTCCCTTGCCGGAGAACGCTCCCTTGCCGGGGAATCCTCCCTTGGCGGTGTAGTCGAAGCAGATGGCATTTCGGGAGCGGCTTCCGGGCACTCCTGGTGAGGCTGCTCTGCTCCTACACAAACCAACAGTCAGATATCAGCAAAGAAAGAGCACCCATGCGCGCCTGACAGCAGGAAGTAAACTATATACTTACGCTGGGGGCTGCGCTGGGGGCTGCTTTGGGGAAAAGTTGCCGGGTCCGGCAAGGTGGTCTCGGACACGCCCCCTGCTGTCGCGGTGGGTTCGTCCTCGATGACAATCACCGGGACCTTGGCTCTCTTCGCCGCTCTCTGGGCCAGAGTCCTGAAAAGGAATGGGTTCGGAGTAAAGCAAATCAGATACAAGACAAAACAGCAAGAATTGAAGAACTACAAGTACAGCAAAGAATCTTACTCTTCTTCTTCCTCGTCGGAGCTGAGCGCGGAGAGATCGAAGTCCGGCTCGCCTCCGGTGCGACGAGGCGGAGGAGTAGGTTCCCTTGTCCGCTTGGCAGGAGCAGTAGCGGTGGACCGGGAAGACCCCGCTCCAGTTGCCGCAGCGGCATGAGGCGCTCCCGCGGCAACAGTGCTTGCCGCGGTAGAGCGTGTCGCGCGGCACGGCGGCTGTTGACTTGTCTGCCGCCCCGCTACGTCCCCGGCCTTGCGGAGACGCCTTCTTGGTGGAGTTGGGGGCTCCGCTTGCGGCGAGCTGGCTAAAGGTGGGGAGGAGGAGGAGCCGATCTTCAACGAGTCGCTCGCGCCCTCGGCGGGCTCGCTCGACTCAGCTTAAGGCCCGACAAGCTCTTCCTCGCCGGCAAGCTCCTCTCGCTCGACAAGGCTTGCCGCCTCTGCTGCCTCTGCCTCCTCCACGGTGAATCTGAACTCGCCCGCGGCAGCGGCTGCTGCCGCCTCTTCCAGCCTAGTGGCGATGCGCTGCATCTCCGCATCGGTTGTGTCGCGGGTAAGGCTCTTCTGTTCATCGGAGCGGACCGGCACTTCTACCAAGCCGTCAAAGAACTCCCGCACGACGTCGTCTGCAGGCTCTTGCCAAGTTGGGACAGTTCCATGCGAATCGCACAGCGGCATCATTGCGCGGATGCGGTCGAGCGAGGAGTTGTTGCACAGCGGAACGACACCCCTCGGCAACATGAACGCTTCGGGATGTTGAGGATCGCGCTTGAATAGTTCCAGGATCATCGCGTCCAGTTCCAGGACAGTGAAGTTGAAGTTGAGGCCCGGGCGCAGCCTCATGATATCCGCCGCGTTCTGGAACTCCCAGGCGGGTCTCCTCCTCTCCTGCAGGGGGGCGATGCGGCAGCGAAGAAAATCTGCGCCAACGGTGCCTACGGTGAGCCCGGCAAGCCTGAGGCGTAGGATCCGGGTGACGGCAATCTTCAGCCTATCGTCTTCCGGGGCCATGTTGCTCCAATCGTTGCCGCGCGCTATTGGAGCTTGGCGCTGGGCGGTAAATGGCTGCGGGTTCTCCTCGACAATCCAGCACCATTCTGCTCTCCATTCCTCCCACTTGCTGCGGAGCTCTCCCTCCAGATAAGCTTCCTTCTTGCCAGCTCTCGAGATCCAGGCGATTCCGCCGGATAAAGGCTCCCCTCTCTCAACTCGGGGCATAAAGAAGTGGCGGAAAAGAGCTACGTTTGGATAGACTCCGACAAAGTTTTCACAGAGATGTGCGAAAACTGCCATGGTCAGAACAGCATTGGGGGTGAACTCAAGGAGGCGGAACCCGTAGGTGTTCATGATATCGCAGAAAAATTCAGAGAAAGGCGGGCAGAGCCCGCAGTAGAAGAACAGCGCGAAGAAAGGGTATCCATTCGGAGCCAGTTCCGAAGCGGCAGCTGGGAGTACCTTCGTACGCGGATGCGCTCGCGTCTCCGTCGACCAGAAGAGGTAGTAGTACTCCCTCAGCTCCTTCGCGGCGAGCTGGGGGGGGAAGATTGCCCGCTCCTTTCGCAGCGCCGCGAGCCGCTGCGCCTCGGCCGACTTCACGACCTTCCCCTTGTCGGCTTTCGGAGCCATGGCGGAGGTGGTGGGGGAGATCGACGGCGTTGGTGATGCTGGTGGCGATGGGGGGCGGAGCGCTGCTCTCTTTCAGCTTTGGGAAGAAGGGGGGAGCGGCGGAGATTTCTGAGATTGGAGTAGCAACCGGCGAGATGGGCGAACTGCCCCTGTTTCCCCTGCTTATAAAGAGGGAGGGGGCGGGCGTTCCGTCTTTCCGAATAAAGAAACCACCCACGATCTCTCCCACGACGCCGCATTCGACACGTGCCGTTCGGGGAGGGCGCGGTGGATACAGAGTAAGATACGGCGTAACCCAGGCCGCGCGTGCCCGTGCCCTGTTTTGGGCCTGGCCCAACAGCGCTCGGCGCCATGTGTGGCCCAGGCCCGGGGGCTCCTGTTGGTGTACTAGAGTAGGGGTACCCTAGTATCCCGAACTTGTGCACGGGCAGTCGCAGCACCCCGCGGCAAGGCTTGCCGGGTGACCGCCAAGGTCCTCCGTGGTCCTTTGGAGCCATTCAAGAACAAAGTATTCAAGCCAAGGAGACAAGGCCCCGGCAAGAGGAGCTTGCCGGGAAGGCCAACCAAGGCATCTCAAGGAACTTGTCGCGACACGCCACGCGTCCCGGCAAGGCCCGGTGAGCGACAAGCTTCCGGACGCGACAAGAACGACCTCGGCAAGGCGCTTGCCGCGGCAAACTACCACTCTGTACCCGCGCTCCAGCACATCCACCAACGTGTCGCCCTGGGACCTTTCCAGGCGCGCGTGGCAAGAGGCTGTGCAGCCAGCGGTGCGCGGTGGCAAGCGACGCTGACAAGATTGCCATCGTGGCGAGCGGTGGCATCCCTGGCGGTCCCTTTTTGCACTATTTGGGCGACACAGACGGGCATTTAATGCCTTTGTCCCCTGCCGTCAGGGTTAGGTATGATACAATGTACAGGTGGTTGTACCAACCGTAATGGATTGAGTTTTCCCTTTGAAGTTATCTTACCGGATTGAGTCTTTAAGGATTTGAGAACACTTGATGTATCTCTTGCGTGGGATCCCGTGGTGACAATGGGGTATTCTATTGATTCACTTGATGTATGTTTTGGTGATCAAGTTGCGGGTTCCATGACCTTGGGAATCTATGCATAGGGTTGGCACATTTTTTCGTCTTGACTCTTCGGTAGAAACTTTGGGGCACTCTTTGAAGTTCTTTGTGTTGGTTTGAATAGATGAATCTGAGATTGTGTGATGCATATCGTCTAATCATACCCACTGATACTTGAGGTGACATTGGAGTATCTAGGTGACATTAGGGTTTTGGTTGATGTGTGTCTTAAGGTGTTATTTTACTACGAACTCTAGGGCTGTTTGTGACACTTATAGGAATAGCCCAATGGATTGATTGGAAAGAATAACTTTGAGGTGGTTCCGTACCCTACAATAATCTCTTCATTTGTTCTCCGCTATTAGTCACTTTGGAGTGACTCTTTATTGCATGTTGAGGGATTGTTATATGATCTAATTATGTTATCATTGTTGAGAGAACTTGCACTAGTGAAAGTATGAACCCTAGGCCCTTTTTCGAAGCATTGCGATACCATTTTCGCTCACTTTTACCGCTTTCTACCTTGATGTTTTTATATTTTCAGATTAAAAAAACCTATATCTACCATCTATATTGCACTTGTATCACCATCTCTTCGCCGAACTAGTGCACCTATACAATTTACCATTGTATTGGGTGTGTTGGGGACACAGGAGACTCTTTGCTATTTGATTGCAGGGTTGTTTGAGAGAGACGATCTTCATCCTACGCCTCCCATGGATTGATAAACCTTAGGTCATCCAGTTGAGGGAAATTTTCTACTGTCCTACAAACCTCTGCACTTGGAGGCCCAACAACTTCTACAAGAAGAAGGTTGCGTCGTAGACATCAAGCTCTTTTCTGGCGCCGTTGCCGGGGAGGTTAGTGATTGAAGGTATACCTTTAGATCTTGCAATCGAATATTTTAGTTTTTTGTTTTATCACTAGTTTAGTATATAAAACAAAACTACAAAAAAATGGAATTGAGGTTGCCTCATATGCTTCATCTTTTTAATGTCTTTCATGAAAATGATGGATCGGAAAATTGTGCCAAAGTGTTAGAAGAAGAATGCATTAAAATGTTTGGCACAAAATCTTTGAATGATGAGCATGATTGCGATGTTGTTAGTATGAATTAAATGAATATCCTTGATGCTAATGATATGCAAAGCTACAAGCTTGGGGATGCTATGTTTGATGAATATGATATTTTTAGTCCCCCAAGTCTTGATGAGAATATTTATTATGATGAAAGCATGCCTCCTATTTATGATGATTATATGGATGAAAGTGGGTTTAGAAGAGTGTCAACTTTAGGAAGTAATGATCCAACTCTTTTGGAGGGTGTTGAATCTTATTGTGATAATTATGAAAGTGGATTCGGAGAGGTCATGACTTTATTTAGTGATGAATCCACTATTTCGGAAGAGGTTCCAATTGATTATGACAAAAAAGTTTCTATCTATGATGATTATTGTGATGACATGTATGCTATAAAGAATAATGATAACCATGAAACTTGTCATCTTGATTATAATTTTCAATTGGATTATGCCTCACATGATAGTTATTTTGTTGAGTTTGCTCCCACAACTATTCATGAGAAGAAATTTGATTATGTGGAGAGTACAAAAAATTCTATGCTTATGCATCATGAAAAGAGTGCTTTATGTGATGGTTATATTGTTGAATTCATTCATGATGCTACTGAAAATTATTATGAGGGAGGAATATATGCTTGTAGGAGTTGCAATAATATCAAGTTTCCTCTCTATGTGTTGAAAATTTTGAAGATTTGTTTGTTTCGCTTTCCTATGCTAGTTGATTCTTGTTCCCATAAGTTGTTTGCTCACAAAATTCCTATGCATAGGAAGTGGGTTAGACTTAAAACTGCTAGTCATATTCTTCATGATGCTCTCTTTGTGTTCCAATTCTTATCTTTTATGTGAGCATCATTGAAATCATCATGCCTAGCTAGAAAGGCATTAAAGAAAAGCGCTTGTTGGGAGACATCCCAATATTTACCCTTACTGTTTTGGTGTGGTCACATAAGCTACTATAGTAATCATGTTTTATAGCTTTTGTTTCAATAAAGTGCCAAGTAAGAACTTTGGGATAGCTTACCGTGATAGTTGTGTTGATCCTGATGAAAATCAGAAACTTTTGCAGCCAGTAAATTAGTTTTAATAATTCACAGAAACATGATTTTGATCTGATTCTTTTTGCTCTAGATTGGCACACAAATTTCTTAGGGATTCCTCATTTTGCTGGATTTTTGGAGCGACATAAGTACTCAAGAGTTATAGATTACTATAGACCGTTCTGTTTTTGACAGATTATGTTTTATATGTGTTGTTTACTTATTTTGATGAATCTATGAGTAGTATCAGAGGGTATGAACCATAGAGAAGTTGGAATACAGTAGATACTACACCAATATGAATTTATAATTAGTTCACAATAGTACCAAAGTGGTGATTTTATTTTCTTATACTAACTGAGCTTATGAGTTTTCTGTTGAATTTATGTTGTGAAGTTTTCAAGTTTTGGGTAAAGATTCGATGGACTATGAAATAAGGAGTGTAAAGAGCCTAAGCTTGGGGATGCCCAAGGCACCCCAAGGTAATATTCAAGGATAACCAGGAACCTAAGCTTGGGGATGCCTCGGATGGCATCCCCTCTTTCGTCTTCGTTCATCGGTAACTTTAATTGGAGCTATATCTTTATTCACCACATGATATGTGTTTTGCTTGGAGCGTCATTTTATTTTATTTTGTTTTGCTTGCTGTTTAAATAATATCCCAAGATCTGAAATTCTTAAATGTTAGAGAGTCTTCACGTAGTTACATAATTATTCGACTACTCATTGATCTTCAGTTATATCTTTTGGAGTAGTTTATCATTTGCTCTAGTGCTTCACTTATATCTTTTTAGAGCATGACAGTGGTTTTATTTTTAAGAAATAAATGAACTCTCATGCTTCACTTATATTATTTTGAGATTCTTAAACAGCATGGTAATTTGCTTTGGTTATGAATTTAGTTCTAATATGATGGGCATCCAAGAGGGATTAAAAACTTCCATATGAAGTGCATTGAATACTATGAGAAGTTTGATTCTTTATGATTGTTTTGAGATATGAAGATGGTGATATTAGAGTCATGCTAGTGGAGTAGTTGTGAATTTGGGAGATACTTGTGTTAAAGTTTGTGATTTCTGTAGCATGCACGTATGGTGAACCATTATGTGATGAAGTCGGAGCATGATTTATTTATTGATTGTCTTCCTTATGAGTGGCGGTCGGGGACGAGCGATAGCCTTTTCCTACCAATCTATCCCCCTAGGAGCATGCGTGTAGTACTTCGTTTCGATAACTAATAGATTTTTGCAATAAGTATGTGAGTTCTTTATGACTAATGTTGAGTCCATGGATTATACACACTCTCACCCTTGCACCATTGCTAGCCTCTCTAGTACCGCGCAACTCTCGCCGGTACCATACACCCACCATATACCTTCCTCAAAACAGCCACCATACCTACCTATTATGGCATTTCCATAGCCATTTCGAGATATATTGCCATGCAACTTTCCACCATTCCGTTTATTATGACACGCTTCATCATTGTCATATTGCTTTGCATGATCATGTAGTTGACATCGTATTTGTGACAAAGCCACCGTTCATAATTCTATCATACATGTCACTCTTGATTAATTGCACATCCCGGTACACTGCCAGAGGCATTCATATAGAGTCATATTTTGTTCTAAGTATCGAGTTGTAATTCTTGAGTTGTAAGTAAATAAAAGTGTGATGATCATCATTATTAGAGCATTGTCCCAGTGAGGAAAGGATGATGGAGAATATGATTCCCCCACAAGTCAGGATGAGACTCCGGACAAAAAATAAAAAGAAAAGAAAAGAGGCCAAAAAAAGGCCCCAAAAACAAAAAAAGCAAAAAATGAGAGAAAAAGAGAGAAGGGGCAATGCTATTATCCTTTTACCACACTTGTGCTTCAAAGTAGCACCATCATCTTCATGATAGAGAGTCTCCTATGTTGTCACTTTCATATACTAGTGGGAATTTTTCATTATAGAACTTGGCTTGTATATTCCAATGATGGGCTTCCTCAAATTTCCCTAGGTCTTCATGAGCAAGCGAGTTGGATGCTCACCCACTTAGTTTACTTTTGAGCTTTCATACACTTATAGTTCTAGTGCATCCATTGCATGGCAATCCCTACTCACTCACATTGATATCTGTTATTGGGCATCTCCATAGCCCACTGATACGCCTAGTTGATGTGAGACTATCTCCTTCTTTTTGTCTTCTCCACAACCACCATATTCTATTCCACCTATAGTGCTATGTCCATGGCTCATGCTCATGTATTGCGTGGAAGTTGAAAAAGTTTGAGAACATCAAAAGTATGAAACAATTGCTTGTCTTGTCATCGGGGTTGTGCATGATTTAAATATTTTGTGTGATGAAGATAGAGCATAGCCAGACTATATGATTTTGTAGGGATAGCTTTCTTTGGCCATGTTATTTTGAGAAGACATGATTGATTTATTAGTATGCTTTAAGTATTATCGTTTTTATGTCAATATTAAACTTTTGTTTTGAATCTTATGGATCTGAATATTCTTGCCACAATAGAGAAGATTACATTGAAAAATATGTTAGGTAGCATTCCACATCAAAAATTCTGTTTTTATCATTTACCTACTCGAGGACGAGCAGGAATTAAGCTTGGGGATGCTTGATACATCTCCAATGTATCTATAATTTTTGATGTATTCATGCCATGTTTATAATATTTTTACATCATTTTGGTATGATTTGATTAGAACTAACCCGACGTTCTCAACAGAAGTACCGTGGTGTTGTTTTGTGCAGAAATAAAAGTTCTTAGAATGCAATGAAAATCAATGAAGATTTTTTTGGAACTAAAAGATACCGGAGGGGAGTAACGAGGGGCCCATGAGGGTGGAGGGCACGCCCCCCTAGGGCGCGCCCCTGCCTCATGGACGCCCTGTGGGGCCCCCTGACATGAAACCGACGCTGACCCCTCCTATAAATCCCCAAACTTCTAGAAAGAAATGTACATCGGGAGTTCAGCCGCCGCAAGCCTCTGTAGCCACCAAAACCAATTGGGACCCTGTTCCGGCACCCTGTCGGAGAGGGGATCCATCACCGGTGGCCATCTTCATCATCCCGACACTCTCCATGATGAGGAGGGAGTAGTTCACCCTCCTGGCTGAGGGTATGTACTAGTAGCTATGTGTTTGATCTCTCTCTCTCTCTCTCTCTCTCTCTCTCTCTCTCTTTCTCTCTCTCTCTCTCTCTCTCTCTCTCTCTCGTGTTCTTGATTTGGTACAATCTTGATGTATCGCGAGCTTTGCTGTTATAGTTGGATAATATGATGTTTCTCCCCCTCTACCTTCTTGTAATGGATTGAGTTTTCCCTTTGAAGTTGTCTTATCGGATTGAGTCTTTAAGGATTTGAGAACACTTGATGTATGTCTTGCGTGGGATACCCGTGGTGACAATGGGGTATTCTATTGATTCACTTGATGTATGTTTTAGTGATCGACTTGCGTGTTCCGTGACCTTGGGAATAATGTATAGGGGTTGACACACGTTTTTGTCTTGACTCTCCGGTAGAAACTTTGGGGCACTCTTTGAAGTTCTTTGTGTTGGTTTGAATAGATGAATCTGAGATTGTGTAATGCATATCATATAATCATACCCACGGATACTTGAGGTGACATTGGAGTATCTAGGTGACATTAGGGTTTTGATTGATGTGTGTCTTAAGGTGTTATTTCACTACGAACTCTAGGGATGTTTGTGACACTTATAGGAATAGACCAATGGATTGATTGGGAAGAATAACTTTGAGGTGGTTTCGTACCCTACAATAATCTCTTTGTTTGTTCTCTGCTACTAGTGACTTTGGAGTGACTCTTTGTTGCATGTTGAGGGATTGTTATATGATCTAATTATGTTATTATTGTTGAGAGAACTTGCACTAGCGAAAGTATGAACCCTAGGCCTTGTTTTGAAGCATTGCAATACCGTTTTCGCTCACTTTTACCGCTTGCTACCTTGCTGTTTTTATATTTTCACCATCCATATTGCCCTTGTATTACCATCTCTTCGCCGAACTAGTGCACCTATACAATTTACCATTGTACTGGGTGTGTTGGGGACACAAGAGACTGTTTTCTATTTGGTTGCAGGGCTGTTTGAGAGAGACCATCTTCATCCTACGCCTCCCACGGATTGATAAACTTAGGTCATCCACTTGAGGGAAATTTGCTACTGTCCTACAAACCTCTGCACTTTGAGGCCCAACAACGTCTACAAGAAGAAGGTTGTGTAGTAGACATCAGTGATCCTCGCCCTTAGCAGGTCGTCCTAAAACTTCATCCAGTCGAAGATCCGACCCATCAGGTTATCGAGCATAGCGCGCATGCGCCTGTGAGAGTCCTCGCCTGCCCGCGAAACATTTTCCCAGGCTTCCGCGGCGCGGGAGGACATCTTTGCTGCATTTGTAGCGCGGCGGGACATCTTTGCTGCTTCCGCGACATGGTCGGACCAGTCTGCTGCATCGACGGGGCGGCGGGGTCTCCGTGTTGCTTCGGTGGTGCGGCTGGACCTCTGTGTTGCTACGGCCGTGTTGCAGGACATGTCGGCTGCTTTCGCAACGAGGGGCGACATTTCTTGTGCTTCCACTTCCATGCTTGCCTCTCCTTGGATGTAATCTGTCGACCCAGAACTCACGCTGGCCATGGCAGATGCAAGGGAACGACGATGAATGACTTGTTTGTTTCTGTGGATGAGGAGTTGAGGAGGAATGTGCAGTCATCCTAGAGTAGGTAGTATTTATAACCGAGTACTAATACGCTCCTAAGTGAGAAACCGTTTAGGTTTTGATCGGTGTGAACAGGTTTGCAATTAAATATAGCGTGGTAGTAATTTGCAATGTGACGGGACGCAAGCTCAAAATATGTTGACATTTCTATAATTTATAAATGTGGCACTATTCCTGGACGGCATAACGTGGGCACGCGTTCTCGGACACGTACGTGGCGTTTGCACCATAGGGTGCACCACAATTAGTGATGTCACCACACGTCTTGTTCCAACAACCGTGCACGCTCGTTATTAATTACTATTGTGCAAGCTTCTTTTAATTAGAACATGTGCCCGTCTAGTGCACACACGTTGATCTGTCTAACTGTTTCCGTTTGTTGTGGCTAATTGCAAATAGTTCATCTATGTGAAATGTATGTCGCCAATCTAAGACACCTTGATCGGGCTGACCGTTTCTGTTGTGTTGCCTAATCGCAAACAATTCATCTGTCTGAAGTGTATGCCCTCAATCGCACACACCTTCATCTGGCAGCCCGTTTCTGTTGGTCCACCTCATCACAAACAGTTGACCCAACTGAACTGTATGTCGTAAATCGCACACACCTTCATTTGGCTGCCCGTTTCTGTTCTTTTGCCTCATCGCAAATAGTTCAATGAACTGAACCGTATGCCCCACAACACACACGCAACTATAATCTGAACTGTGTTTGATGTATCTGCCATCGCAAACATTTTGCATCTTTTTGACGGTTTTTTTGCATCACCGTTTGCGATTAATGCATCACACACAGTTTCGTCCAAGGGTCTCTGATTGTAGTGTCGCGTTAGCAGCATCCTGCAGTAGTGTATCATTAGCTTTCGATCTATCCACTCATATTCTACCATCAGTCTTGATTTCTGCATACACCCTTTAGGCCTTACATAATCTAACTATGTTTTTTTATTATGCATGTCAGTTATTGTACACAATCGTATTGAACATGTAGAGAAAAAGTGAAGACCGTTGTGTGGGGATATAATGTCATGCAGACACCGCTCCATGGTGGGATAAGTGGGGGGCCCTCTCCCCCCATTCCAGATTGTATTCCAAAGGAATATAACTGTTCAGAGGGGGATTTGAAGGGAGCCGACTGCTCCTATTTACCCCATGAGGTGTTTTCTCTAACATGGCATGTTGATGTTGGTCATATCATGCAGATGGCGCCTCACATTGCTTACTTTATACATATTATATGTCACCAGCTTAGTTTAGATTTGCTTTGTGTGAATGCCACCTGTTTGGTTTCTCTATCATATATGTGAATTATGCAATGTCATCTTGTTTAGCTAGGCATCATATACGTGAGTCATGCAATGCCATCATGTTTAGCCAGTTATCGTATATGTGAATTGTATTGTGCCATAATATTTTTTTCATAATGTATTCCATTTGTCGACAATGTTTGTACATTCATCTACTCTTGCTGTGCATCAGCCATTTGAGTCGGTCATGGGAAAATCTAGAGTGAAAACAAGGTCTTCTGAGCAGTCAGTGCTATAGGTCGATGCAGATTTCTTGCTGGTTACAGATAGCTCCTCAGAGGAGGATTCAGAGACAGATGACCACTCGTATCCCCCCCAGGTGTATGCTCTAACTTGGCAGGGTTATATTGCTCATATCATGCATATGGTGTCTTGCAGTGCCATGCCATCTGCTTAGATTATACATGCTTTGTGTGAATGCCTCATGTTTGCTTTCTATATCTAATATGTGAATTATGCAATGCCATGTTTTTTAGCCGGTTATCATATATGTGAATTATGCACCGCCATCCTATGTAGCGAGGCATCACATAGGTGAATTATCTCATGCCATTCTTTTTTCACTACGTATTCCATTTGTTGACAATATGTGTATATTGAACTACTCTTCATGTGTATCAGCCATTTGGGCCGGTTATGGAAAAATCTGGAGTGAAAACAAGGTCTTCAGAGCAGGCAATGGTACCTGTTGAAGCATATATCTCGATGGTTACGGGTAGCTCCTCGGAGGAGGATTCAGAGACAGATGACCAGTCCTATATCCCACCTGAGGTGTATGCTCTAACTTGCAATGTTTATATTTCTCATATCATGCATATGGTGTCTTTCATTTCTTAGTTTAGACATAGTATACACAATATTCAATGTCATCTGCTTAGTTTAGAGATCATACATGCGAGTGTCAACTGCTTAGTATATGAAACAATTATGTGAATTAAATCTTGCCATCCTGTATACTTGGACAACATGTATGTGAACTATTTCATCCCAACCTATTTTAGAAATACATCATATAGTTATGTCATGTCATCATGTTTAGATACTCAATTGTATGTTGGATTATGCCATTATATCCTATTATGTTATCCATTATATATATATATATATGAAACTATGTCATGCTATCATGTTTAGTTAGCCATCATATGTGTGAAATTGTGTCGTGATGTCATGTTTGCTTAGACAACATATATGTGAATTACAACATCTGTCTACAATGTCTGCACATTTAATTTCTTTTCTTGTTTATCAGCCATTTGAATTGCAGGGGGTGATGGCAGTATCTAAGGGAGTAAAAACTTGTTCTTCACAAAAGATGATGCTACCCGTCGATGCAGATAGAACCATGGTTGTACTGGCCCACAAACTAACCCCAACCCCAGAAGATAGTAACCCACTTCTAGTTGACACAACACCATGTTCACCATAGAGTGCCCCCACACGAGCAGTTTGTAAAGCAACTGCATTGCCCAAAGCATGAAGACCACCACACCGAACCCAAACTCCATGTTTAAAGCAGAAGAGCAACTATTCTTAGGTCAGATTCCGTAGCTATGGTCCATACTCCTTTGCTCTTGCATCACTGTATTTACTCATACCAACTAATTTCGAATTTGAAGGATCCAACTGAAACTCCAATGTCACAACATGTATGTTTTAAACCTATTTCTTTAACTAGTTTGCCGTTCTAACTTCTTGCTCTATGTTGATTTCAGTTTCAGTTGTATAAACAGTTATGTTCTCATGTCATGCACATTACAAGTGTTGATAGTGCTGTGTAGTTTCCCACACTTATATTTTGTCTATGATGTAGTGTCTTAAAAAGGCATGATTTGAATTGTGTCTCTATCTTGATTTGGCAACATAAACTAGAATGATATATACAATATAGTGAGCATAGTACATAGATATATGTTTGTTTCATGTTGTTATCCTGTCAACCTTACTACTGAACTGGTTTACCAAAATGATTTTCATATACAACATGCTAAACATGTGATGTGTCTGCTTGTTTCTCTTGTAGAATGCAAACAGAATATTGGAGAAGAGCACCCCATTATGCAATGGTAGAGAAAGTAATGCAGATAAGGTTCAAGATAGTGACACAACCATGTTGGTCTCCAAGAAAGGTGATAAAAACTATCTTGTAGACAGTGAGACAACCCCAAAGCCCCGTGTTGATGTAGTGTTCGAGTTACTGGCCACTACCGCTGGCACAAGCTCTTCGAACTCGCTGCCTAAATCACTTTGGCTTCTTAAGTCTCAGCTACAAGATGAAAGGCATCAGTCAGCTGTGCTGTTGTAAGAAGCTGAAGGGCTTAGAAAGTCCCTGCAGAATTCAGATGCATACTTTCTGGTGCAACAACAAGCGCTGGACGATTTTAGTGCCAAACAAGAGAAAACTAATAAGCTTGCTAAGCTTCTTGCCAGCATGGTGGGTATCCAGGATATCGTTTCTTGAGCTCTTCTGAAGTGGTTTTAGTTCTAGACTTGTTTTGCTATCGCGTTTATTTTCACTGGTGGCCAATTTAGACACCCAGTGTATGTAATATGTTGCTTTGTTCACGATATTTGCACTGGTGATGAACTTTGATGCCTAGTTGATGTAATATTTGTAATAGCCGTAATAGCCTAGCATAAGTTGCTTGCTTATTTATTTCCTTATTGTCTTGATTTTTTTTTTGCTTGTAGTGCTGCAGTTATTTTTCTGTGGTAACCTTTTTATTTAGAACTAGGCTACAATAACCATGGCACTACTAGGAAAAGACCTACTAATGGCGCACTGGTTTTGCCTACTAATGACGCATTACCAGTGCGCCATTAGTAGCACGCCACTAGTATTTTTTACTAATGGCGCACCACTGGTGCGCCATTAGTATCTGGTATAATAATGGCGCACCAAGCAGTGCGCCATTAGTTTTGCCAACAGTGCGCCACTAGTATCTTCTATACTAATGGCGCACCACATGGTAGTGCGCCATTAGTAAAAAAAATCTTAATCTCAGGTCACTATTTCACCTATGAGATATCCAACACATATATATACAACAAGCATCCATATAACAATCATAGCCAACACACAAGTTCCACCATATATACATACATAGCCAACACACAAGTTCCATCATATATACATACATAGCCAACACACAAGTTCCATCATATATACATACATAGCCAACACATAGTTCCATCGTTACATATTACAAAAGTTTCACATTGTTCATCCAACACCGTTATCCATAAATTCACAAAAGTTTCACATTGATACAAAATAAAAACACAAATGGAAAAGAAGCACTCCATCCATGCAAGCTTCCATGAATTAAATCAAATCTGCAAAATGATAAACAAGAAGTTAGAAGAATAAAAAGAAGAAGACTAGAAGAATACTAGAAGAAGAAGAACACTAGAAGAAGAATAAGAAGAATTCTGGAAAAGAAGAAGAAGAAGAAGAAGACTATAAGATTATTATGTAAACTTGATCATTTTGTGCTAACATAAGTTAATTTGGAGCTAACCTATAGGAAACTAAGCATATAAGCTCTAAGTTAGTATATTAGAGCCAACTTAGGTAAAATGAAGCTAACCTATGTCATTTTGGAAAAGAAGAAGAATAAGAAAAAGACTATAAGCTTATTATGTAAACTTGATCATTTTGTGCTAACATAAGTTATTTTGGAGCTAACCTATAGGAAACTAAGCATATAAGCTCTAAGTTAGCATATTAGAGCCAACTTACGTAAAAATGAAGCTAACCTATAGGAAACTAAGAATATTAGAGATAACATAGGTAACTAAGTATATATATATATATATATATATATATATATATATATATATATATATATCATTTTGGATAACTAACCTATAGGAGATCTGACATACCTGACAAAGTTCAGTTCTCATGCATTGTTCTTCTCCTTCTCCTTCTCCTTCCTCAGCCTGATGCGCCAAGAGCGGTGAGGCGGTGGAGGCAGTGGAGGCACTGGATGTAGTTTTCTACCACAATTGGCGTGGTCATGTCGCCCAGCTGTGGGATCGTCGGCGCCACCACCGGTGCATGGTCATTGTCAGGCACCACCACCATCGCGAGGCCACCTTCAGGCACGACCATCGCTAGGTCATCCTCAGCCACCTCCATCTCTTGCCCATGGTCAGCCACCACCATCTCTTGCCCTTGGTCAGCCACCACCAGCGTTAGGTCATCCTCAGCCTAATGCCCATCGTCATCCTGCAGCTCCTCATCCCCACTCTGCTCCTCTTCTCCCGCTCTCCAGTCCGGATCATCCTTCTTGTTGTCTATGCTGCTGCCAGAATCGCTGCTGCTTTTGCTACAGCCAGAATCGCTGCTGCTTTCGCTACAGCCATAGTCGCTGCTGCTTTGGCTGTAGCCAGTGTCGCTCCTGCTACTCCCATTACCTGTCCAAAATGCAACAATGACCGTTAACAATCGATGTAAGACAAAGCCAAATGTAGAGGAATAAGAAGAGGCAGAACGTACTGGCATCATCATCGGCAGCGTAGCGCATGCGACACATAGTCGTGTGAACACCTTCACGATGAGCATGGTGGCGTCGTCGTCGTACCTGAAGAGAAGGAAGTACCCTAGCCGCAGGTCGTAGGCACGGTAGAACTTCTCCCACCCACGAGACAAGTACATGTGGCCCTCCTTGATCACCAACTCCACATCCCACTACCTGCGAAACCTGCCGCCGGCCTGTCGCAGCTTCACATTATTTGGCGGACTTCACCCATCAGCATGTTCATAAAACTGTCAGGCAGCCTCTGCAGTTTGGGACAATGAGTGATGTAGCAAACAACAGATATCATAATGAGATGGGTGAAGGGGAGATCTCTTGTTTTATATACCTGCGTCATGGATGATACTGGTCTCAAGTATGATAGTGAAGAACTCGGAAGCATCCAACTCGTATTGTGGTGTCATAGAGCGGCGGTGGCTGCTTCCCGCCATCTCTGATAAGCAGCAGAAGAGACCAATTAGTACCCTTACAACAGATCATAAAACATGCATGATAACAGGCATTAGTCGCAAGTACCCCATATGTCCTATTTTTAGCAAAGTCATGCTAAAATTCACGGAAAATTTCAGCATTACCTTTGCTGAAAATAGGACATATGGAGTACCCGAATTTGCCGGAATGGAAGTTAATCGACATTCCAGCAAACTCAAGGGCCTCTCGGGATACCTGCAATATCATTCTGAAAATACATGGCTAGGACAACGGTAGCATTCAACCACAAGCCCAAGCCTATACTTAACTAGGCCCAGGTCCATTAAATTCTTACAGAAACCAAGAAATGGAATCAACTCCCCTTGTTGCTGATTCAGTCATCAGAGATGCCATGTCTCAAAAATATCAAGTAGCACCATCATGTTTGATTTCAATATAAGGAATATTACAAACTTAATAGTTAAGATCCCAGGTGAGTAACACACTTTGGTCTTCTAGTTCAAAACAAAACTGACATAATTCTATATGCCATAATCAGATCAAAATTTTAAACCACACACTTACTTTCAAATATCAAATTAGGAACATTTTGAGACATAGGAAAATAGTGTACATCTGAAAATGCTGCAAACTATGAAGAAAAACAAGAACACTTTGTAATACATGATTATTCAGTTAAGTCAAGAGAAACCATCTTCAACTACTACTGTAAATAATACACCTGTTAACACGTTTCTGAACATACATCCAGCAAGTTTCAGTAGACCAAAGAATATCCCTACAGTAGTGCCCTCCAATAGTAGTTCTTGCTTGCAGTAGTTTTAGGGAGTACTGCAATTTTGCAAGTTTAAAGTAAAACGTTTCAGTTAATGCAAGTACTCCTCTTGCTCTCTACTTTCTCTCTTCTCTTCTTCAGTTAATTAACTGAATTTTGCTGATGTTGTTGTTAACTGAATTTTACTGATGTTGTTGTTGACTTGCTGTTAATGAACAGTGGCTAAGTATGGTTGTGCTGTCAGGTTACTACTAGCAGCAACATGGAAGTAGACTTGATGACCGTGTTCGTCAGGCACAAATATGTAAGAAAGGAGCAAGTGCATCTACTTATTGGAACAAGCCTGACAGTGGGATAGCTATAAACTTATAATGACCGCGTTCAGATAAAAGATTGCAACCAAGTAGATCTGGAAAATGTATTATCAACTATAAAATATGGGTTGCAAACCAAACAACTAAGCATACTTTGTCAGATGATAACTATTGCAAACCAAACAAGTAAGCAGAGCACATGTATATACATGTATCACTGTGTTGGAGCCAACAAACGCCTCAATTTTTCTCCAACCGCGATCGAACCTGTTACGCAGAAACACAAACAGAGAGATACATGTAACTAACGAGGACAGACAGACAAGGTAACAAGAACTCCACAGCTCAATTAAGCCTATGCTTCTTCTTTCACTCTAGTGTACCATTGTGGCAAAGCCATATATGTATGTACAGAGGAAACTTGGATGAGTGTTTTTCCATGGTTTTTGAATGAAAATAATATGACAGATTACAAACAACAGGACCATGTCATTATCATGGCAGTCCACTATATATTTTTATGACAAAATACATCATTATCAGGGCACATTATGGCCATTTTCTTACATGATGCTAACTGTACCTAACTGAATTTTTTCACAGTAGCTAACTGCATTTTTGGACAGTTAGTAATTTGTTAAGGCAGTGTTAAAAATTCAGACCATTCAGTTATGACAGTGTCAAAAATTCAGGCACAAATTTTTGGACAGTTAGTAATTTGTTAAGGCTTGTTTACCACTACTAAGACCATTTTTTTAATATAATCTTCATTCTCCTGCTTTTTCTTTTCTTACAAGTGTTGATGCCAAAACATTGCAACCCTGTAGTTCAAGATCAGACCAAGAACCCTAGAACCCTAGACCAATCTTGGCACCAGACCAAGAACCCTAGAACCCTAGACCAATCTTGGCACCAGACCGAGAACCCTAGACAAACACGACCAATCTTGGCACAGACCAAGAACCCTAGAAATTATCCAGAGAACCAGACCAAGAACAGTACACAAATTAATGAACCAAAGAGAAACGAAATTAAGAGGACAAGCGGGAGGGTGAAGAAGAGGGGGAGGAGCGGGGCCTGACCAGTCCAGCGTCGGGGGAGAATCACGCCGGCGACGGGGTCGTTACGGTCGCCACTCCTTGTCGCGGCAGAAGGGGAGGGAGGGAGGGAATGGGGAGGAAGGGTGGAGAGGGAGGAAGGAGGATTCCGGCGGGGTCGGGGCGGCGGCGGCAGGGGACGGAGGGGGCGGCGGCGTACGGTTGGGGTGGAGGGGGCAAATTACGTCGAGTGGGGAGGAAGAGAGGGAGGGGAACAGGTGGAGTGGGGGGGGAAGCTTACTAATGGCGCACCGCGTGGTAGTGCGCCATTACTAGTTAGAACTAGTAATGGCCCACTTCGGTCGGATGCGCCATTAGTATGTATGCAAAAATGAAAAAAAAAAATTATCACTAGTGGCGCACCTTTTTTGTGGTGCGCCATTAGTGTCTTCCACACTAATGGCGCATCACCAACTGGTGCGCCATTAGTATATAGTAGTGGCGCACTACTTCCCTGGTGCGCCATTAGTGTCAATCCTATCTATAGCCCTTTTCCTAGTAGTGTGGGGAACATAGAGATGTTGTAACCATGGTCCTGCTGGTTGTTGTAGTGGGCTTCCTAAGGTTCGTACGATCCACGAGCCCTCTACGGCCCGCAGATTCAATGGGCCTTCTACAGGCCGGTTGGTCGGTTGGAAAAACATGGGTCGTACTTTTATGGACCATTAACAGACCGCAATATGGGTCGTAAACGGGCTAGAATCGGAATCATCTATTTACGGGCCGGCCATAACGGGCAGTTAATAGGCCGATGTGTACAACAAGCTTAATTCTATCGGCAGACATAACAGGTCCTTAATGGGTCGTATTTGATGATGCTATGAAAACAGCCCAATGGGTTAACGGGCCACAAACAGGCTGACTATAACCATGGGCTGAATTAGGCCCACAAGCGGAACAGGCCAGTAACGGACCGTAAGTAACCGAATGCTGGAAATGAGCCCAAGAATAAATGGGCCCTTAGAAGGCTGAAAGTTAACATGGGCTGGAAACGGCCCAATGAAATAATGGGCCCTTAATGGGTATAAAGCGATACATTGTTCATTATGGGCCAGTTTCACCATGGGCCTTTAGTGGGCCCAGAGTTACAAAGGGCCTCGTATGGGCCGAAAGGCGTCATGGGCCATACATTGGCCGGAAGTTACAGCGGGCTAGAATCATATTGGATGGACCAGATGACGCTACTGGGCTTAATTAGGGTAAGCCATCACGGGCCATGAGTTACGGGTTGTAAATGGGCTATATGCGAATAGGCCGTTAATAGGCTTTCCGTGGGCTGGGTCGTTACCTTTTGACCAGGTCAAACGGGCCGGCCTTTTCACCTGAATGGGCCACTATTGGACCGAGCGACATGTCAAAGTATCATAGGCATGTCCTATCCATTCTCTGGATGACATCTGTCCCAACGCAGAGCCGACATGTGGACCTGCCGGCGAATGAGAATTTTACACGTGGAAAATCCCCGTTGGTCAGGGCTGTTAATGGGTTATCAGATCCAAACCGGAACCCGATAGCTTAACGGCAACCCGTTATGGTGGATGCCACGTGTTAGTTACCCGTGACGAAAACACTTCTATGACGCGTGATTTATCATCATGGAAGTGGACACTTCCGTGATGATAATTTGGGTATTGTCATGGAACACTTCTACGACAACACATGTATGACTATCTTGATTCTGTCATAAAATCGTCATGGATGTACATGCATGACAAAAAATGTGACCTACTGTGACAAACATGTATCATCATAGAAGTAGTTTTTTTGTAGTGGTTGGGACTGGGGCTGGGTAGGAGGAACTCTTTCATAGGGACCAGCTTCATCATTTGGATGTGCAAAAGAAGTGACAACCTTCAATAGTTCTTGCGCGGAGGAGGGCTCTTTGGTCAGGTCCTGGTTTTCTTTCAAAACAACTTCAGCCTCAACATGCGGTGGCACAAGAGCCTTTTCTAATTTCGCTTTTTCTTCACATTCTCTCTGTTTAGGCACGTTGGTCTCGAAATCTTTCTCGGCTTAAGAAGTTTGCTCAACACTGTCTGGTACAATTTGCTTCTCGATATTTATCAGAGAATGAGATACATGAGTCTCAACTTTTTCAGAAATAGTTGGTTCGGTCCTTAGAGGATCCGAAACACTTGAGGTTGCTGGCAATTCGTGTTGTGGAACACTTGGCGCAGATTGATGAATTTCACCTTCTTCTGTCACTGATTTGAACAGATGAGGGGAATCATTCTTGACAGGGGAGGATGCAGGAACATCATCAGATGGCCTAGGCGGAGGTGCTTCTTCGACAACATTTGAGGGTTTCGAAACTAAATTTTTTTAGACCGACTCCGTATGCACAACAGGTTTGGGAGCCGCGTCATTGGGTTGTTCTTTGACAATCATTTCATGATTGTTTTCTGTCGGCAGAGGAGGGATACAATTTGAAAGCACAAGTGCCCCCTAGGTGGTTTTGGTAATTAATGTCAACATATCTCTTGTTGGACTAACACTTTTATCTAATATGTTTCAGATAAGTTCAACAATGGAGTGGCATGGACTAAAGGATGTGGGAACTCCTTCAAGATGCCAAGGACAAAGGATTGGCTCAAGCTTCAAGCTCAAGACTCTTCATTTTACATTTTAGTGATCCAAGATCACATTGAATCTATAGGAAAAGCCAATACTATCAAGGAGGGATGAGGTGTTGCTTAATGAGCCTCTTGCTTCATGTGCTTAGTGATATGCTCCAAAACCCTCAGCTACTTTCCCACTTCCACAAATGACCTAAACCTAAAGCCAAAATCGGTCACACCGATTCTTCCTATCCGGCGCCACCGATTTAATATGTCTTAGCCACTGCCACAAACCCTAAGCAAATCGGTTCTACCGATAGGGATCTCGGTCTCATCGAGATGGGATTGTAATCTCTCTGTGTATGTCCATTATCAAAATCGGTCTCACCGAGTTTGAGCAATCGATACTACCGAGATTACAATGCAAACTTTCTGGTTGACTCATTACCAAAATCGGTCCCACCAAGTTTGTGTAATCGGTCAAACCGAGTTTGCCTGACCAACTCTCTGGAAAGCTTATTACCAAAATCGGTCTCACCGAGTTTGTGTAATCGGTCCTACCGAGATTACGTTATGCCCTAACCCTAACCGAATCGGTCTTATCGAGTTGCATTCCGGTCCCACTGAAAACCCTAACGGTCACATTATTTGCTAAATCGATCTGACCGAGTTTAACGATTCGGTCCCACCGAGTTTGGTAGATTGTGTGTAACGGTTAGATTTTGTGTGGAGGCTATATATACCCCTCCACTTCCTCTTCATTCGTGGAGAGAGCCATCAGACTGAACCTACACTTCCAACATACATTTTCTAAGAGAGAACTACCTACTCATGTGTTAAGGCCAAGATATTCCATTCCTACCATATGAATCTTGATCTCTAGCCTTCCCCAAGTTGCTTTCCACTCAAATCTTCTTTCCACCAGATCCAAAACCTATGAGAGAGAGTTGAGTGTTGGGGAGACTATCATTTGAAGCACAAGAGCAAGGAGTTCATCATCAATGCACCATTGTTACTTCTTGGAGAGTGGTGTCTCCTAGATTGTCTAGGTGTCACTTGGGAGCCTCCGACAAGATTGTGGAGTTGAACCAAGGAGTTTGTAAGGGCAAGGAGATCGCCTACTTCGTGAAGATCTACCGCTAGTGAGGCAAGTCCTTCGTGGGCGACGGCCATGGTGGGATAGACAAGGTTGCTTCTTCGTGGACCCTTCGTGGGTGGAGCCCTCCGTGGACTCGCGCAACCGTTACCCTTCGTGGGTTGAAGTCTCCATCAACGTGGATGTACGATAGCACCACCTATCGGAACCACGCCAAAAACATCCGTGTCTCCAATTGCGTTTGAATCCTCCAAACCCTTCCCTTTACATTCTTGCAAATTGCATGCTTTACTTTCCGCTGCTCATATACTCTTTGCATGCTTGCTTGATATGTATTGTGAATGTTAAACTTGTGCCTAAACTCCACTTAAACTTAAGGAAACTTAAAAACTGCAACTTTGGTACTTAGTGTCTAATCACCCCCCCTCTAGACACCTCTTCTCAAGGTCCTACAAGTGGTATCAGAGCATTGGTCTCCATTGCTTTGGTTTAATCACCATTGGAGGAAGATGGATGAGTCTACTATTGGGAGTCTTAGACATAGAGTGCCTATTCTTGATGGAGAGTATTTTCATGAGTGGAAAAATGAGATGCTTGTTATTTTCAATCAATATCATTTGAACAAGTACATTGCTAGCCCTTGTGCACCTTATGTTGATCCTATGCATCCTACCCATGATGAGTCAATTGACATGATTAGGAATCTTAGAACTGCCGAACTTATCATTAGAGGATTGCCTAGAAACTTGATTGGATGCTTGCCTACTTTAAGTGTGCCTACACCATATGGAAATTTCTTGAGGAACGATTTCCAGATTATTCCTTGAAAAATCTTGATGAAATTCTCCATAAGTCTATTGCTTTGAGTAAGATGAATACTAGTGATCCTATGTTTGGTGATCGTCTATTTGAGCTTACAAACCTTATGCGTGCCAAAGGAAATGTTGGGATTATTAGTGATATTATTTCCGAAGCTATAAAAATTCATAAGCAAGATCATTGTCAAACTCACTCTAATGAATCACCCTCTCTAGGACTTGATCCACCACATGACGATGTTGAACATGGATACTATGATGAGGATGATGATAGTGACTTCGATCTTGATGATGCAATGAGACACTTTGGTCTTATGGCAAATCTTCGGGGATATATGTCAGGAGGAAAGGAATGGGTTCTTGATAGTGGATGTACCGATCACATGACCGGAGATAAAGACATGTTTCGTGAGCTTGCTGATAATGATAGTCCTCGAAAGTATGTCACTTTCGGTGACAACTCAAAGGGTAAGGTGGTTGGCCTCGGTAAGGTGGCCATATCACATGATAGCTCCATACAAAATGTCATGCTCGTTGAATCTCTTGGATACAACTTACTTTCAGTATCTAGACTTGCTGATTTCGGTTTCAATGTCTATTTACTGAAGTAGATTGCCAAGTGTTTCGTCGAGACAATCATAAAATGGTCTTTACCGGTGTGCGTAGAGGTGATCTATACATTGTTGATTTCACTAAAAAGGCTCAACCTAAAACTTGCTTCATTGCTAAATCCTCAAAAGGTTGGTTATGGCATAGACGACTAGGTCATGTTGGTATGCGAAACCTTGACAAGCTTATTAAAGGAAATCATATCCTTGGAGTTAACGATGTCATATTTGATAAGGATAGACTTTGCAGTGCTTGTCAAGCAGGTAAACAGGTTGGAGGAAGGCATCCCGTGAAGAACATCATGACCACAAGGAGGCCACTCGAGCTACTTCACATGGATCTTTTGGTCCCAACTCTTACAAGAGTCTCGGTGGAAATTCTTTTGGTCTAGTTATAGTTGATGATTTTTCAAGATTTACGTGGGTGTTCTTTCTCGATGATAAATCGCAGGTCCAAAAGATCTTCAAAAACTTCGCTAGGAAGGCCCAAAATCAATTTGAAGTGAAGATCAAGAAGGTTCGCAGCGACAACGGAACGGAGTTCAAGAACGCAAATGTGGACACCTTTCTTGACGAAGAAGGGATTTCACACGAGTTCTCGGCTACGTACACACCTCAACAAAACGGAGTTGTTGAGAGGAAGAACCGGACGCTCATTGAAATGGCGAGAACGATGCTTGATGAGTACAAGACGCCGAAGCACTTTTGGGCAGAAGCGGTTGAGACAGCTTGTCATGCAACAAATCGCTTGTATCTTCACAAGCTACTCGGCAAGACGGCATACGAGCTCCTCACCGGTAACAAACCCCAAGTTGGATACTTTCGAGTATTCGGCTCAAAGTGCTACATTCTTGATAAGCATCGTCGCTCTAAATTTGCTCCTAAATCTCATGAAGGTTTCCTACTAGGTTATGGCTCAAACTCTCACACTTACCGTGTCTACAACAATTTCACCCGAAAGGTTGAAGAGACGGTAGATGTGAAGTTTGATGAATCTAACGGCTCGCAAGTAGAGCAATTGCCAATTGATGTAGGAGACAAAGATCCTTCGGAAGCAATTCCAAGACTTGGCTATTGGCAAGGTTCGTCCAACGGAGGTGAAGGAGAGTACCTCGTCCGTCCAAGTGGAAGCTTCTACTTCACGACAAGGTGAACCAAGAGTTGATACGGAAGCATCCACAAGTGGGACACACCAAGATGAAGAAAACGAGGAAGTGCATCAAGATGAACGTCAACAACCTCCTTCTCCACCACGACAAGAGAACGACAACGCCAACAATGAAGAAGGCCAAGAAGAAGAACAAGATGAAGAAGATGTTCAACGAAGACCCAAGCAAAAGCTTTCACGAGTTCGAGCAAGAATTGCTAAAGATCATCCCGTCGAGCAAATCTACAATGACATTCAAACCGGGAGAATCACTCGCTCTAAAACTCGTTTAGCTAACTTTTGTGAAAACTATTCTTTCATCTCTAGCATTGAACCTATGAAGGTTGAAGAAGCATTGGAAGATCCGGATTGGATAAATGCTATGCATGAAGAGCTACACAACTTTGAGAGGAACCAAGTTTGGACATTGGTTGAGAAGCCCGACAACAACCACAACGTCATCGGTACCAAATGGGTGTTTCGCAACAAGCAAGATGAAGATGGACAAGTAGTTCGCAACAAAGCACGTCTCGTCGCCCAAGGCTACACACAAGTCGAAGGTATGGACTATGGTGAGACTTACGCTCCCGTTGCTAGACTTGAGTCCATTCGCATCTTACTTGCCTATGCTAATCATCATGATATCACCTTGTACCAAATGGACATTAAAAGTGCTTTTCTAAATGGTGAAATAGAGGAGGAAGTTTATGTTAAGCAACCTCCCGGCTTTGTCAATCCTAAGAAACCCAATCATGTTTACAAACTTCACAAAGCTCTTTATGGTCTTAAACAAGCTCCTAGAGCATGGTATAAATGCTTGACCAAGTTCCTTATTGAAAAAGGCTTTGAAATTGGGAAAATTGATTCTACTCTTTTTACTAAAAGGGTTAATGGAGAACTATTTGTGTGCCAAATCTATGTTGATGATATTATATTTGGTTCAACTAACCCTCATTTTAGTGAAAAGTTTGGGAAGCTAATGTCGGAGAAGTTTGAGATGTCTATGATGAGTGAACTCAAATTCTTTCTTGGGTTGCAAATCAAGCAAACTAAGGAAGGTACCTTTGTTTCTCAAACGAAGTACACCAAGGACTTATTCAAGAAGTTCAATATGCAAGAATGCAAAGGTATGTCTACACCCATGCCTACTAGTGGACATCTTGATTTGACCAAAGATAGTGAACCGGTTGATCAAAAGGTTTATCGCTCTATGATTGGTTCATTGTTATATCTATGTGCTTCACGTCCCGATATCATGCTAAGTGTGTGCATGTGTGCACGATATCAAGCTGCTCCTAAAGAATGTCATCTTAAGGCCGTGAAAAGGATAGTGAGATACTTAATCCATACACCAAACTTTGGCATTTGGTATCCTAAGAGGGCCTCTTTCGATCTTGTTGGCTATTCCGACTCGGACTATGCCGGAGACAAGGTTGATAGAAAGTCCACTTCGGGTACTTGTCAATTTCTTGGTAGATCTCTTGTGTCTTGGTCCTCCAAGAAACAAAACTCGGTATCCTTATCCACCGCCGAAGCTGAATATATTGCCGCTGGTTCATGTTGTGCTCAATTACTTTGGATGACCCAAACTCTTAAAGATTATGGGATATATGTGAGACATGTTCCATTGCTTTGTGACAATGAAAGTGCTATCAAAATTGGTCATAATCCTGTGCAACATTCTCGAACTAAGCATATTGAAGTTCGTCATCATTTCATTCGAGATCATGTTGCTAAGGGTGACATTGATCTTAAGCATGTTCGCACTGAAAAGCAATTAGCGGATATATTCACTAAACCTCTTGATGAGAAAGTGTTTTGCAGGTTAAGAGGAGAATTGAACATCATTGATGCTTCAAACTTGGAGTAGAAACTCCATTGGATACATGCAAGACATGAGCTTATGACTAATCCTTGATATTTCTCTTATGATGAAAATCTTATGTCTTGGATATATTTGTATCTTACATGTTATCTAACCCATGTAGGTACTTGGTGGAATCAAATTCCATGAGATTGTAATCTACTCACATCTTGAGCAATCTCTACATCACCAAGTCTCTACACTATGGTGGTTGAAGACAAGGAAGCACGGGACCACTCAAACATATCCTTTGACAAATTCTCTATTGAGCTTCATGATTGTCATCTTTGGATACACAAGTGCTCTTCCTTGCAAGAACTAACCCATGTAGGTAGATGGACTTAAATTCCAAGTGGTGCTCCAACTCTTGATGAGCTACATCAACCTTGAGCTACCCACACAAGTTCAACTACATGGACAACACCATCAACCAAGGTATGTTATTCCATCTTAGAGAAGCTTTACTCCAAGACATGAGCTAAAGTAACTCGACAAGATGTGAATACATCAAGATGCTTAAACGAAAAATGGCAACCCCATTTTGAGCTTAAACGATGAGTATGACCTATGATCAAGTGATCTCACTTGACTCCTAAGTCAATATACTCTAACATAGGTGACTTTGTTGCCGACCATCTCTAGATGAAGTTCCCTTGTGTTCTTTTCTGTGTTTTTGCATTTGTCTCATGCATATTTGTTTCCCCTTTCAAAAAAAACTTCATCTAGATTTCTTTCTGTTTGCTCTGCATTTTTCTGCATCCAATTCATTGCACATCTTTCAGTAAATTCCTTGCAAATCTTTGTGAGATCTTAGTAGTCTAGTGAGCTGAGGTGACAAGTGTTTTCTCTGTGATGAACTCGGTTTCACCGATCTGTTCTCTTCGGTCCAACCGAATCCCTTCGGTACAACCAAAACATACCACTCGGTACCACCGATTTCACAATAGGAAAACAGTTTGCCACATATTCTATGTTTCTTTTGATCCAGCTCCACTCAATGAATCTTGTCCTCTACAAGCATCACATTTTTATCATCGCTTTGTGCTGTGTCTCAAGGACCAAACCCATTCGACAAATTCCAGAAAACCCTTCTTGGAAATTGATGTCAAAGGGGGAGAGAGAGAACATCAAAGCTTATCATTTAAAGAGAGAGATATCATCTCCTAAAGGGGGAGAGATAGACCCTTAAAGGGGGAGAGAGACCCTCAAAGGGAGAGAGAGAGATCTCTAGGGGGAGAGAATACTTAAGTAGAAAGTACTTCTCAAGGATCCCAGATGCTTGGTGTTCAAGAGGAGAGATGCTCACATGTCTTCTTGAGGGGAGAGACATGTTCATATGATCTGTTGTGCTTATTTGCATTAGCATACATCAGCTCTGATCATCATTCATATTTTCAACTCTGATTTTTCAGCTCTGATTTTCTATTCCCTATCTTCTCCCAGTATCCCATGCTAGATTCAGGGGGAGCAAGACATCTAATGGAAAGAAATCATTTAAATTCATTGCATATCTTTACTCTTGGGGACATGTCTAATCCAATGTGGTACTTAGTACTCACTTTCTACATGTCATCCCAGTCTTGGTATTCTTGTGGTTTCTTCCGTTTGCTCTGGCTAGTAGATGCATCTGTGTTATCTAACCTTGTTTACGCAGGTTCACCCCATCCCAAGCCAACTCAAGACTACAAGGTACGTATATGCATCACAATCATGTGTATGAGGAATTCTTGCGGATGTACATACTGTTTGCAAGAAGGACTCATGGGCATGAAGGTATTTTCTTTAATATTATTTGCTCTGATGCATATGGCCAAGATACATGTAACACATTGCCTGCTCTATCATGTTATGCTCTCACATGCTTCTATATCCCATATTCACATGATTGCATACATGTAGGGGGGGCCTATGTTTGTTACATGTCTTTCCAAAGCTTTACTTGATATTCTTTATATCTTTATCTAAATCTTTGATGTATGTTGTCATCAATTACCAAAAAGGGGGAGATTGAACTCACAAGTGCTCCCTAGGTGGTTTTTGTAATTAATGTCAACATATCTCTTGTTGGACTAACACTTTTATCTAGTATGTTTCAGATAAGTTCAACAATGGAGTGGCATGGACTAAAGGATGTGGGAACTCCTTCAAGATGCCAAGGACAAAGGATTGGCTCAAGCTTCAAGCTCAAGACTCTTCATTTTACATTTTAGAGATCCAAGATCACATTGAGTCTATAGGAAAAGCCAATACTATCAAGGAGGGATGTGGTGTTGCTTAATGAGCCTCTTGCTTCATGTGCTTAGTGATATGCTCCAAAACCCTCAGCTACTTTCCCACTTCCACAAATGACCTAAACCTAAAGCCAAAATCGGTCACACCAATTCTTCCTATCCGGCGCCACCGATTTCATATGTCTTAGCCACTGCCACAAACCCTAAGCAAATCGGTTCTACCGATAGGGATCTCGGTCTCACCGAGATGGGATTGTAATCTCTCTGTGTATGTCCATTATCAAAGTCAGTCTCACCGAGTTTGAGCAATCGGTAATACCGAGATTACAATGCAAACTTTCTGGTTGACTCATTACCAAAATCGGTCCCACCGAGTTTGTGTAATCGGTCAAACCGAGTTTGCCTGACCAACTCTCTGGAAAGCTTATTACCAAAATCGGTCTCACCGAGTTTGTGTAATCGGTCCTACCGAGATTACGTTATGCCCTAACCCTAACCGAATCGTTCTTACCGAGTTGCATTCCGGTCCCACCGAAAACCCTAACGGTCACATTATTTGCTAAATCGGTCTCACCGAGTTTAACAATTCGGTCCCACCGAGTTTGGTAGATTGTGTGTAACGGTTAGATTTTGTGTGGAGGCTATATATACCCCTCCACTTCCTCTTCATTCGTGGAGAGATCCATCAGACTGAACCTACACTTCCAACATACATTTTCTAAGAGAGAACTACCTACTCATGTGTTGAGGCCAAGATATTCCATTCCTACCATATGAATCTTGATCTCTAGCCTTCCCCAAGTTGCTTTCCACTCAAATCTTCTTTCCACCAGATCCAAAACCTATGAGAGAGAGTTGAGTGTTGGGGAGACTAGCATTTGAAGCACAAGAGCAAGGAGTTCATCATCAACGCATGATTTGTTACTTCTTGGAGAGTGGTGTCTCCTAGACTGGCTAGGTGTCACTTGGGAGCCTCCGACAAGATTGTGGAGTTGAACCAAGGAGTTTGTAAGGGCAAGGAGATCGCCTACTTCGTGAAGATCTACCGATAGTGAGGCAAGTCCTTCATGGGCGACGGCCATGGTGGGATAGACAAGGTTGCTTCTTCGTGGACCCTTTGTGGGTGGAGCCCTCCGTGGACTCGCGCAACCGTTACCCTTCGTGGGTTGAAGTCTCCATCAACGTGGATGTATGATAGCACCACCTATCGGAACCATGCCAAAAACATCCGTGTCTCCAATTGCGTTTGAATCCTCCAAACCCTTCCCCTTACTTTCTTGCAAATAGCATGCTTTACTTTCCGCTGCTCATATACTCTTTGCATGCTTGCTTGATATGTATTGTGAATGTTAAACTTGTGCCTAATCTCCACTTAAACTTAAGGAAACTTAAAAACTGCAACTTTGGTACTTAGTGTCTAATCCCCCCCCTTTAGATACCTCTTCTCAAGGTCCTATACAATTCTTTCTTGCAATCCGCTTCCTTCTTTTCTTCTGCTGAACAGCTTGATCAATGTGGACTTGAACTAACTCGGTGTATCTGGTTGTCTTGGCTTGATGATCGCTACAAATCTTGCGCACAATTCAATTAAGATCAGAATGAAAATGCAGATGCCTATTTCGGTGAAGAGATATTGTTCAGTTGAGCTCCTGATAAGAAACCTCAAGGTCGTTGATGACAAACTTAGAGGTGGTGGTTTTCATTCGGCCATCAAGTTCATCATGTTCAACGGATAGAGCATTTACTTCCATAGCAGCTTCACGAAGCTCATTGACAAGGGTGCTGGCTTGCTCAGTCACTTCAATGGGAATGGGCAATGATGCCACTTCACCATCGAATGGATTCTCAGCAAAACGGTCAAGCTTTTCCATGATGAAACTGTGATTGTAGTTGTGAGGAGTCACATCTCCTTCAGGTGAAGCATTTTTGCATCTTATGGCTCAACGGGTTGGACCGGTGTAGTGAGAGGCAAAGATGCCAATGGCTGCAAAAGTTTTAGAGCAAACACAACATCCTTCTTCTTTGAAGCATCTGCTTTGGAAACAATTCTTACAGAGCTTTTGGCATCTGGTTTGGGAGGTGCTCAGATTTTAGGCACACCAAAGGTTTTGGAATGGCTTCACTGGGCTTAGAAGAGCGCACCGGTGCATACACAATAAGACCTTGCAAGTTGATTGTATATGGATGAGGAGTGGTATTGACATGCTCTTTCATAGTAACAACTAAAGCAAGTGCCTTGCGGATCTTGATCTACGACAGCACAAGAGGAGGATCCGGCTAAGTCAAGTCAGGCAACATTGTATCAGTGATGACATACCCACTCATGACAACAGCAACATCTTCAGTTGAGCACGGAGGATCATCATCATCTGAAGAATAATCATTTACTGGATCTACCACGAGCTGCTTCTTTTTCTGGTTGGGTGCTAATTTCTTCTGCGTGGAAGAACCCAAGGCATTTTTGTCGTGCTTGCACTTGGAATGACCTTCATTAAGACCAAAGGCTTTGCGCTTTTCAATGTCTTGATGCATCAACTTCACATTTTTTAGCATTCTTGACATCTTTGAATTAATTTTTGGCTCAAATCTCAACATTCTTGATGCGTCCAGCAAGCTCATGGGGATAATCAACTGGGTGCTTGAGCAAGGATTCATGAGCATCCAAGGACGTGGAGGACATTCATTTGCATCATTTGGTTTTAGTAGCCAAAGAGCATGTCCAAGGTGGATGAAACGCGAAATTCTTATTGAACCAAGGATGCACAAGCTTGTATTGGAACCATTTGGTGACCCAATATCTTTGAATCTTCTAAAGTCTTCACTTATTTGTTCTACTTGTGTCACTAGAGTTTGTATTGTATCAATTACGAGATATCAGTTTCGTTAAGTTGGTATATGGTTTCCGACCACCCCGTTTCTTCTTTGGGGGATTTTCTGCATCATCTTTATCAGTTGGCTCTTTAGATCTCTTTTGCTAGGAAGTTGAGGGGGTTGCCGTTGGGCCTGGCACATTTGGTGCTTTTGATTCATCTGTTGTGCACATAACAGTGTCTTCCGCCCTATCATTTTGACCAGCAGGCTTGGCAGAGTCTTCGATAGAATCCATTGCCCTATGAATATAGATAGACGCAAGGGAAAATAGGGATAGGGTTATGAATGTGCACATAGACAATTTTTTATGGAAATCGTTTCCCCGAGGGATTAGACTTAGGCCTTGAGTTAGATTTCGATCAAATGAAATCTAATAGGTTTCATGCTAGTGCATCTGAAGACAAATGCACTAAGATGAATGCTAGCTATTCTAAAATACCTAAGCAGAACACAAACCCTAGATCTAGAATTAGATGCGAGGAGGAAGTACAAACTGCATCCAAAAATTCACCCTAAGTAATATGGATCTGAAAAATATGATAAATTCCAGAGAAAATACCACAGACAAACTTGAGCGAGAACAGATAGAGGCACAAGTCTGAGGTTGCATGTACCCTAACTCGGTGACGAGGAGCAACTAGGGCGACGCGGGGAAGGGGAATGACCGCAGAGGCGGCACGTCGACTCTGGCTGGGCTCCACACACTGGTACGCGTTGGTGCTATACAAACGGTTTGTAACCCCTTTGTGCGACGGCATTTGGAACCGTCGCGAAGTGAGTGTGGGCGATAAGGGGGTCCTTCCCACACGAGCCAGAAACAGTCAGGGATATGCCCTCCTGGCACACATGCTCGGCAAAATGAGGTCCTGTGCGACCGGCGAGCGAGCAAATATGGTTATATGTACAATAGTGCTAAAAAAATACAATTATACAGGCGGAATCATTTTTGGTCATAAGTACATCCCACACAGTCAGCCCCCGCTAAACGTTTCCGTTCATATGTACATTCCACACAGTCCATCCAAGGAATACGTTTCCATTAGTATGTACATCCCACACAGTTAATCCAAGAAGTACCAAATGTTTGTGTTGCGCACAACATCACAAACAGTCAATAATTTTGAAGCGTGTGTGATAAAGTGACTATCCCAAACATTTAATAAGAAAGAACTATGTGCGATGCTGTTGTTAATCGCACACTTTTTTCTTGGCTGATCGTGTGTGCAGTGGAGATTGATTGCACAAGTTTTTTCCTGGCTGATCATGTGTGCGGTGGAGATTGATCGCACATGTAGTGGATCCTAGAAACGTGTCTGATCTCCACTTGTATCACAGACATTTCGCTTTTGCAAACCGTGTGAAGTGTAATCCCTAATTCCCTAATTTAAAAATCACATTTTTGAATTTGAAAGTATCAAATCACTTATTTCATATCCAACCATGTTTATTACAAATATAGGTTCAACCACGAATGCATAATTCGATGCACAGGTACATATACTGAAGAACTACAAAAGCACCAAGTAAAGAATGATGAACCACAGTTGTACTAAAGACTGTAAAGATAGAGGTGAAAGACATTCTGGTTGTTGGAGAAGCTGAAGCGGAATGCCCATATTGTGCCCTCCTCCATGCGTAATGCGTGCACGACTCTAGGCTGAACCCTGGTGATGGCTGCCCGTCCATCCTTCACTTTCTTCATTACGACTTCTTGATGCTCATTGTAGTCTGGATGAAATACTTTAACTTTCATTGCGTGTCCACCAATCATGTACTTTGCAAGGTAATCTTGATTGAACTGCTTCGGGAACCACTGCGAACGAAAAAGATCCAGACATTGTTTTCTAACAACTCATTATGGGCAGTAAAAAGAGAAGGTTGTAGAGTTTGTAGTTACCATCCTACAGCTCACTGTTGTGTTGGATAGAGCATAAACAAATAATTTGCTTGCCACCATTCATATCTTTTTTCTAATAATACTTATCAGTTTCCTCACTTGATGCTTGTTCATGAATATATCATTGGTCCATACGCAAAAAGGGTCGATGTGTGGATCCTTGCCAAGGGCATATGTACCTACAAGTAACAAGTCAATATTAGAAGCTAACAAGTGTCCAGGCCTGGATCTATATGCACTACATTATGGAATGACGGGGAAAGCTAACCTCGGCGGAAAATGGTGGCCACTCCCGTTGTTGTCCTGCATAAGTAGCGGAAAGGCATGATAAGTACGGCAACCTTAACATCAAACAAATATAGCAAAGGTAAACAATATCATCTCCAAATGATAGCTTGAATGTGTTGGTTTCAACATGCTATTAAAGCATGTATAAAATGGAAGGCAATGTTACCGACAGTAGGCTTCACAGCCATCAAATATTGCAATTCAAACTGGTATTGTTGAAAATGAATAGAACGTAGGTAATGCTTAAACATCACTGGATAAATGTGTAAAACTGGAATAAAGGACATGTGTTAACTACACCAGACATAACTAGAACCAAATATAGCCGTTCAAACTGGTATTGATGCAGTCAAGCAGCACAGTTCTGACTTGCACATAATGAACAACACATTGTGAATGACTGAAATAAACAAGGCATAAATGATCAGTATAACAACCAAATATAGCCATTGAAAATTGGACAGAGTCTCACTGGAACCAACCTAACAAGCAAATAAAGATAAACAGGGCATATGCTTGAAAACTGGACAAATGCTCACTTCAACCAACCTAACAAGCAAATACAGATAAACAAGGCATCTGCTTGAAAACTGGACAAATGCTAAAAAAAGCAACCTAACAACCAAATACAGATAAGCAAGGCATATGCTTGATAACTGGACAAATGCTCACTACAACCAAACTAATACAAAATACATATAAACAAGGCATCGGCTCGATAACTAGAAAAATGCTCTCTACAACCAACCTAACAACCAAACACAGATAAACAAGGCATCTACTCACTATAAACATCCAAATATAGCGATTCGTGAAACTAAAGTGAACAATTCATACTTAAACATCACATAGCCCTATTGAACAATACGTTTTTGCATAACTAAAATAATTAAACATGGCACAATTATAGCACTGCACGGCAAATGCTACTACAACAAAGGGTGCGGGTTGGCAAGCTAGAAAAGGTAAGATTTGCTGATAGGATGTTGCCTCACATTTCATGGACGGGGTCCTTCCAGTTGGAAGAGCACAGACCCATGGTGGAAGAACCTTTGTGGGTGCCCTCCTCATGGCCGTGATTGTGGTCGATGAGATCTAACTTGGCAATTGAGCATTCAAAGTTGCAGCCGTAGAACGTGTCCTTCAGAAATGACAAAATGGGCTCGATGGCATATAAGGATCGCAAATCCTTGACCGCTTGGCAGAGGAGATCAGTGGCAGGGCCGTCGAAGAGATCGACGGTGGTTGATCCAGAGGGGTTGGGGATGGACCATGTAAAGTGTGACATGGCCCACTTGAAACTGTCGCTGTCGACGAGCTTGATGTCGTAGCCAGCTTTCCTGAGATACAGTAATACGCAAGCCCGCTGACATGAAGCCTTCGACATGGCAACATAGTCAACACCTTCGCCGGCTTCCACGGTGACGTGTTGCTCCGGGATCGACGGGTCGGGGCGAACGGCGGTCACCTCACCAACATCCGTCGGAGAGGCCGTGATAAACCACTTCTTGGCCGAACGCTCGTCAGGCTCCTCGGGATACGTGGTCGAGCTTAGGCTACGACATTCTGGAGTTGGGGATGTGGATCTGGCAGGGAGGGACACCTCAGACCTCATCTAAAAACTCAGGGGAGTGGGGCGATGGTATGGGAATCACTGGGTAACCTGAACTTTATTATCTAATCTAGGAGGAACGAGCAGAACAGCATGGGTTGGTGGCGGCGCCAGCGGTGGCCACGAGCTAGAGTTCGAGGGGGGGACTATGGTGTTGGGGATTGTGGTGTTTGAGGATACGCCGCGGCTATTGAAAATTTTAGTAATGGTGGGCAGAGATGGTGGTGGACGAGGGAGGGCGAAGGTTCAAATGCCTCGGCTACTGCAATTTTACTATAAGGTCGGTGCTGGAGGAGTGTGGGCGACAATTGAATTACGGCGGGTACTAAAATTTTGGTAAAGGAATCGATGTGGGGCGGAAGTGCCCAAGATCGCGCACGGTCCAATAAGAATATGCGCTTATGATAATAAGGAAAAGTGGCAGAACCGCCGATTTTTGCAACGCTCAAGGCGGGTAGTTTTTTTTATATTTCTAGCTAGCTAGTCTACCGCACACAGTTCGTCCTAATTTCTAAATAAACTCAACCGCCTTTAGCTTGCGCAGTCATGGTGATTTTACAGTGCACTTGCATCGCACACGGTTAAGCCAGTACCTCCACCATTTGCTCGCGCTTGCGCAGTCATGGTGATTTTACAGCGCACTTGCATCGCACACGTTTAAGCCAGTACCTGCACCATTTTGCTCGTGCTTGCGCAGTCATGGTGATTTTACAGCGCACTTGCATCACACACGGTTAAACCAGTACCTCCACCATTTGCTCGCGCTTGCGTAGTCGTGGTGATTTTACAACGCACTTGCATCGCACATGGTTAAGCTAGTACCTGCACCATTTTGCTTGCGCTTGTGCAGTCGTGGTGATTTTACAACAAAAAAATAACCTATAAAAACATAGCCTACAAATTAGCAAAACAAGGATGATCCCAAGGTTTATATAATATGCAACTTCCCATGGGGTAACCCATCCTTGGACTACTCCAGCCCGAGCACGCTTAACTTATGCATTCTATTCGACTAGGCTAGCGGATGGGAAGCGGCACCTTGCTGATAGGAATTGCCTCCTTGCCTTTAAGGCATTTCACGCTGGTCACCCTATGGGACCTACTCCCTCCTATCACGCACGTTTGTTCTTTTAGAAACTGTGTGCGATGGATGGTGTGTCGCCACCTAGCCTTCAATGAGCACTAACACTGGTAGCGGGAAACCGATGGGAGAAGAGGCGGGAAACCGATGAGAGGAGTGGCGGGAAACGGTAGCCTGTTTAGAAAACGTACAAGAGAAGGAAGCATGAGCTAGCATGATGCATGCGCACAGTGCTTACCCATGTACTGCATGTGATGTCGAAAGGGCTGAGGGTTGTCATTTGATCTGGGAGCATCCAACAGTGCAGACATACGATCCATGGGGGTTGGGTTCTGGCCAATCAGAACGCACGACTCAGATCGCACGTGGCATCGGCCACGGTTTGGTAGGCACACGGCTTCCGTTTGGCCTTTTTATACACTAATTGAGTTTCCTAGGCATTTAATGTCCATAATTCAAATCTGAACTTCAAATACATGCTCCAGTTCACCAAAATGGCTAGAAAAATTATACATGTGTCCTTGGGTGCATGTTTAGGTCCCATGCCAGGAATGGGAACGAATTACAACCGTACCAGCGTCATGGCTCCTCCTCAAACATTTAGAATCTCGGTTTTTAAACCCCGTAAATCCTAAACTCACCAGAAAGTCATGAAAGTTGGCATGGTGTCACGTCATGGCGCATATATGTCGTGGTAAAAACATTGTCCAATTTGGTCCAAGCTTTATTACAAACCTCTTACAAGCCGAAGCTTCTCTCAAAGAAGCCTCGTGGTTCCGATAGGGAAATGTGTTCCCCTTGTGGCGAAACGTAATCACTGCCTCTTTTCGCCTTGTATTTTCTTCTACGGGCAACATGGAACGACAGGATATCCGTCCTAAAATTTAAACTTATTCAGGGTTCTTTTGTCTTTTTTATACACTAATTGAGTTTCATAGGCATTTAATGTCCATAATTCAAATCTGAACCTCAATTACATGCTCCAGTTCACCAAAATGGCTAGAAAAAATATACATGCATCTGTCCTTGGGTGCATGTTTAGGTCCCATGCATGTCAGGAATGGGAACGAATTACAACCGTACCAGCATCCTGGCTCGTCCCTGGGCCCAAGGCGCACTCGGGCTGGCTTGGAGACAAAGCCAAAGAGGGAAGGCATAAGCGCCGCGGACCCCAATCACCTGCGGGCCCAGCTCGACGTGTGCCGCTCGACGGGACGTGGACACCTCCACTTCCCCACTTGCCTCGGCAACTGCCTAGGCTGATGAAAGACTGGCGCATGCCTACATGGCTATCATTGAACGAACGCGACGGGTCATCAGTGGGCCTCCAACCGCCTATAAGAAGGCGAGGGAGACGGAGCCCCTAGCGAATCTTCATCCTCCAGCTCATCATTCTTGCAGCAACATCCATGGCCTCGGTGAGGAGGTTCTCTGCCGCCGAGAAGGGGAAAGCTCCACTTGAGAGGGTTGTGTCGCCTCTGTCAAAGAGAGAGAGAGGTTGTCCTCGCAAGATCACTGCGATGCCGGTGGTGGTTCCCTAGGGGCGTGAGCGAGTCCCTACGGGGATTCGGATTGCCTCTAGTGGCTGCAGCAAGGGTCCCTCCCACGAGGGCGGCAATGAAGTCCTGGCGACCGCGGTCGTGGAGGGAGACAGGCGACGCCGCCCGCGATCCCACATGACTGACGGGGCCCGAGAGTTTGTGGTGTGGGTGGAGAGGTCGGAGGGCATTTGGATCCACCTCCCATGCTTCTTCGCAGAGGAGCTACTGGCCGGGGGGGCCGGTGGCATGCGGCTGCAAGCCGACTGTTGCTGCAACAAGGCCTCATGGGTGGAGGTCAAGGCCACCCCTGTTGGATACCGGGTTCCGGCAGAACCCTTAAGGTTCGAACTCTAGGGTGCGCGCGAAGATCTTCCCCCTACCGATCCACATCCCAACACCTCGCTAAGAACCTAGGCTCAACGATGAACAACACAAGGGACACAAGGTTTATACTGGTTCGGGCCACCGTTGTGGTGTAATACCCTACTCTGGTGTGTGGTGTGGTGGATTGCCACATGGGCTGATGATGAACAGTACAGAGGAAGAACAGCCTCGCGAGAGGTGTTCTTGGGCTGGTGCGGTGAACTACTTGGGTGAGTTCGATCGCCTCTGGATCTGGTGAGAACTCGATGAGATGCCCTCTACTGTGGTGGCCATCTCTATATATAGAGGCCCTGGTCCTCTTCCCAAATATTGAGCGGGAAGGGAGCCAACAACGGCCATTTTGAAGGGGAACATCTAGTACAAGTTATCCTGACTAAAGTTGGTCTTCGGCTGCCAAAGGCACTGGCGATGACGCTGTCTTGGGCTCCACGGTGACCTCCATCCTGTCGCTCTGCTGGTCCTAGTATCATTGCACCGAAACGGTAACCTGTGCCTAATGCATCGGTACTCCGCACCTGCGCTTGCCCCCTTTGCACCAAAGAGGAAACAAGGACACTGTGCAGGCCGGTGCCCACCTGGAGCCCGCCTGGTCTCGATCGTCATGGCTTGCGTCATGAGCACCTCGCGAGGTACCCCTGCCTTGATCTCTCCGCCTCCTCGTGAGCCTGCCTGGTGAGGTCGTTCCTGAGGAAGCCTTGTGTCGTCTGCCCCGTGAGGCTTGGCCCCTCGCGAGGGTCTTGAGCTTGAGTTGATGAAGATGGGCCGTACTGGGCCACCACTTGAGCCACGCTGCAGGCCACATGCAGGCATGTCTGGGGACCCCCGTTCCCAGAACACCGACGTAGCCCCCGGGCCCAAGGCGCGCTCGGACTTGGCTTAGCGACGAAGCGAAAGGGCAAATGTGGAGCTCCGCAGGCCCCAACAGCCTGCGGCCTTGGTCGCCGTGTGGCGGTTGATCAGACGTGGGCGTCTCTGCTTCCCCATGCTGCCTCGGCAACTGCCCAATTTGATGAGTCCCTGCATGCATGCAAAAAGAGTCATGATTACCTGTGATCGTGGAGTCCGTTGGTTGGCCTCCTCTGGACTTTAAGTACGGAGAGGCGTGAGCCCCCGCAGTCCATCTCTTCTTGCTCTGCTCCTTCTTCCTCGCTCCTCCTCCATCTTGACGCCAATGACGCCGATCCACTAGTTCTCAGCCGAGGAGAAGGGAAAGGCCCCCCGAGAGGGGCTCGACCCGCTCCCGCCGAAGAAACGACCGGTCCCTGGCAGCCATGACGAGGTTGCTCGGCCAGAGGCGTCGAGGCCTTGGTACGAGCGGCCACCCCCTGGGTTTCCGCTCCCTCTGTACGCTCGGGCTGAGGGCCCTAGAGAGGAGGACGCTGAGCGGTGCCGCCCGCACTGTCGATGAGTCACGGCGGTGCGCGTCATCGCTCTTGGAGTCCACGACGCGGACTCCTCTCACGAGCTCGTGCTTCACGCCGCCATGCCTCCAAGCTCCTGGATTCGCCTTCCTCCTTCCTTCGCCTTCGAGATGCCGCTGAGGGGGCCTCTTGAGCTCTGGCTATAGCACACCGACTGCAGCACCCCCGCGACCGGAGCGGAGGTCGAGGTCGTCGCTCCGGGCAAGGTCTACATGACCCGGGGCTGGGCGAGACCACCCGAGTCTGTCGAACAGGAGACACCCTCGTGATTCATCTCGAATACGACGGCGCCTCCCTGATGTTCTTCAAGGTCTTCGAAGCGGAAGGACGTCGGCTGGAGTGCTGCCCTTGAGGAGGAGGCCAGGACGGCGGTGTGGCGAGGGCTAGGCCTGCACTCCGCTTCCTCGACGACTCCTCTAGCAGCAGCAGGGATGCTGGGGAGTCCAGCGACTCTCTCGAGCTTCTCGCGACTCCGGAGACGAGCGACGACAGCTACAAGCCCCCAAGCTTGCGCCGCACCCAGAGCAGGGTAGCTGCACCAGGCCGCCGACACGGCTGATCTAGATGGGGTTGGCGCCGGCGCTTGGTGGCCCACTGTTGATGATGGTGTCAGCTGTGGAAGCGCGCGTAGTTAGGGCTCCTTAGGATTAGCACCTTTTGTTTCCTGCGAGGAACCAAGGAAGTACCCCATGGGGGCGTGTAAAGCGTCCGTTGTGTCTTTTGTTGATATCATCCTTATCATGAAGTGGTGCAAGATGCTTGTCCTGTCTCGGCTCGGTTCCCCCTTTCTAACCTCACGACGGCTCGGTGCCCTACGCTGACAGGTCCCGGTCCCCAGGCAGGCTTCAGCCGTCGCCCGTATGCCAGGTCGCGATGCCGTGGTCAAGGCCAGGAGGTGAGCAATCCGAGGTCCAGTAAGAGCCCCTGAGGCGCGATGCTCAAGAGGTCCCCTTTAGCGCTCAAGCAGTCGCCGCAAGGAGAGAAAGGAAGGCAATGTCGCTATCACAGGGCCGCATTGAGTGAGGGTTTGGTGTCGCGTCGATTAGCTGTTCTAGGAGCGTGACTTATCTCGAGAGCTTGGAGCCGTTCCTTCACGAGGTGTCGGACCTGCGTGTCGGTAGCTGGGATGTCGCCGGGTCAGGCCTTCGTGAGCTTCTCCTCCCTTCCCCGCACACTCCTTCGTGCTCTACGTCCTCAGGTCCCGGCCCTCGAGCAAGCTCAGCCGCCGCTGGTACGCCAGGTCGCGATGTCGTGGACAAAGCCAGGGGTGAGGGCTGGAGAGCCAGTAAGATCCCCTGAGTCGTGATGCTCAGGCGCCCCCCTTTTAATGCGCGAGCGGATCATACGGGTAAGAGAGAGAGAGAGAGAGAGAGCTCGCGATGCCCCCCACGTTATTCCTCAGGTAGTTCCTGTAAGCCAACACGAGAGAAGCAAGGGTTGTCATTACGATTGCTGGCCAGCCATTGGTTGCTCTGAGATGGTGATGAGGGCACTGAGGTCCCGGTGAGATAGCGCTTTGCGCGGCTGCCGTGGCCAGAGCTCGACCACTCAGATTTGTCGACATTGCAGGGACGGACCCATGCGCAAGCGCCGTGCCAGAGCGAGCGGCTCCAAAGGTTGATGTCCTGTAAGCCAACACGAGAGAAGGTTGAGCATGAGGAGCAAATTAGCTTAGATAGATGCAGGCAAGATACATGCCACTGGGTTAGGCCCACGTGGCTTGGGGATGATGCAGCCCGAGGGGCACCCCTAGCAAAGTGAACTAAAGACAGAAGCAAAACGGATACATGCCGCAGGGACGGACCCACGCGACCTAGGAATAATGCATCCCTGAGGGTGCTCCTAGCTGAAATGAAACTCGAACAATGTCACCTGATATCATTGCAGAGCGGGCGTTAGAGTAGCTGACGATGCACGGTGAAGAAGCCGATCCTCACGAGCCCTCGGAGACCTGAGCCTTGGGAGGATCTGGGGGTCCAGGCGGCTCCTCGGTCCATCTCCATCTCCGCCAGGAACGCGTGGTGCCTAACCTCCTGAGCTTCCAGAATGCTCCTCATCAGGCGTTGGTAAGCAGCAGCCGCGTTCGGCAGGCCGAAAGGCATGCAAATATAGCTGTGCATGGACCCTCGCAATGCCCCACGCACAAAGGCCAGAAACGCTCCTAAGACGCGACTCGGTTGAGCCCTCGGTAGTCGATGTAGACGCGTAGCCCGCCATCCTCGCCTGGATGGGGAGCTACGCCGGGTAGGCGGCGACTGCCGCACATGACTCTCGATTCCTGTAGCTCCTGAGTGGTCTTGGTGATGAACTCCCGAGGGTTGGGCCCTCCTTGCATCATGCCTTCCTGAGGGAAACATGCCGCAAAGCACACCTCCAAGTGGTGCCCGAGCACCTCCCTCGTGACCTTGGCAAAGTCAAAGGCCCTCCAGGAGAGATCCCCCAAGCCTTGCCCGAGGAGGGCGCCGGGCACGCCTTCCTATGCGACGGAGGGAGGCGCCCCTTGGATGGGTGCAGATCCTGGCGTGGTGCCTCCGGAGATGCCTGCCTCCTAAGGCCTTGAGCTGGGTGATGTCTTCTTCTTGGGAACTGCCTCGAGAGGGTTCCCGCTCTTGCTGTCTGGGTCCTCGACTGATGCAGCTTGGAAGGCACGCTCGAGAGAGCACACCGCATCCTTCTCTTCGCAGGGGACTGTGATGACTCCGCCGCTTCCCGGCACCTTGAGGACATTGTATCCATGGTGAGTCACTGCCATGAACTTGGCCAGGGCTGGATACCCGAGGATGGCATTGTATGGCAGGCAGACATGGGCAACATCGAAGTCGATGAGCTCGGTACGGTAGTTCTTGCACTGTCCAAAGGTGACAGGGAGGCGGACCTGCCCTATCTGGGTGGTGAGGGCCTCGATCGTCCCATCGTCCTCCACCTCTTCCTCCTCGTCGGTCGTAGCCCCGATCGTTGCGCTCGGGGAGTCGACCGATACGTCCTTCTCGCACAGCCCTGAGCTCTTGGCATTCGTTGGTGTTGTGGGTGTGGAGGTCGTGGTACACGCAGTACCGGCTGCCCTTGGACGACTCCGGCTGGTCCCTGTCGCGCTTCATGTCTGGCTCTGCTGCGAGCACGGCTGCTCCCTTGCGCTTCACATCCTTGGCCTTGGCTTTCTTCTCTTCTGGGTCTGCAGCTGGGAGCTCGAGAAGGGAGAGGTGCCCCTCCTCAGCCCTTGCGCACTTGGTCGCCAGGTTGAACAGCTCCAGAGACGTGCATAGATCCTCGTGGATAGCCAGTTCCTCCTTCATCTTGACGTCGCGGACGCCATCAGAAAATGCTGAGATGATGGCCTCCTTGGTCACCTTGGAAATCTTGAGGCGAGCGCTGTTGAAGCGCTGGATGCACTTCTGCAGGGTTTCTCCAGGTTGCTGCTTGATGCGGAACAGGTCACCCACGACTGGAGGACGGTCGCGAGTGCCCTGGAAGTTGGCGATGAAGCGGGTACGCATCTCGTCCCAAGAGGAAATCGTGCTTGGAGGCAGGTTCAGGAACCAGGTGCGGGCACCATCTTTGAGCGCCATGGGAAACCAATTCGCCATGACCTTCTCGTCTCCGTTGGCCACTTCGATGCCCGGCTCGTAGAGCTGTCGGAACTCCGCAGGGTCGGCCGTGCCGTCGTAGCGAGGAGGCAGATCCGTCCTGAACTTGCCCGGCCAGGCGACACTGCGTAGCTCGGTGGTGAAGGAACGGCAGCCTGCGGTGGCCACCGGAGCCCTTTGCAGACGTGGGGCTTGCTCCTGGGGATTCCCGCGCGCCACCGCCAGAGGCAGCGCAAGGTCTTGACGTGCTGGCGTAGGGATGCGGTCATGGCGTGCTGGTGCAGGGAGCACGCGAGCACCTTCTTGGGGACGAGGGGTTTCTTGGCAGCTCCTTTCTTGCTGAGCGGGCGCTAGATGCGGCGGGTCTCGTCCAGGGGCCGCGTGCCTTGGAGCCAGGGCGCCTTCTTGGGGAGGAGGTGGCGGAGGCGCCTCCTGAGCTGCATCACCCACGCAGGACGGAGGGCAAGGCAGCGAGAGGGACGGCACAGGGGAGCCCCCTGCGACGCTGATGAGCTCGGTGATGCGAGCAAGCCACTCCTCGTAGAGGTCGTCGATGGGGCGGTAGTGCAGGAGCTCGTGTGCCAGGAGCAATGCGGCATGCGCGTCCGTGGGAGCGCGACGGGCGTGTGACGACGAACCAGCTGGAGTCAGCGACGGAGTGGCGGTACGGCCTTCCCGCCGCACCGAGGGATGCAGCGGCGATGCCTGCTGCTCGTTCCTCGTCGGGCCGGTGGCGGCGTTGGCGACAAGTGACGGGGAACGACGGGAAGGCCCACCGACGGGAGCCGTTTGGGCGACGCGGGCGACGAGAGTAGCCCGACGCTCGGCACGAGCTCGGCGAGCGTCAGCCATGGATGCGACGAAGGATCGAATGCAGAACAGTGGAAGAAAGATTCCGGCGCACCCCTACCTGGCGCGCCAAATGTCGGATATCAGGTTCCGTCAAAACCCTTAAGGTTCGAACTCTAGGGTGCGCACGAAGATCTTCCCCCTACCGATCCACGTCCCAACGCCTCGCTAAGAACCTAGGCTCAACGATGAACAACACAAGGGACACAAAGTTTATACTGGTTCGGGCCACCGTTGTGGTGTAATACCCTACTCCATGGTGTGGTGTGGTGGATTGCCTCAGGGGCTGATGATGAACAGTACAGAGGAAGAACAACCTCGCGAGAGGTGTTGTTGGGCTGGTGCGGTGAACTACTTGGGTGAGTTCGATCGCCTCTTGATCTGGTGAGAACTCGATGAGATGCCCTCTACTATGGTGGCCATCTCTATATATAGAGGCACTGGTCCTCTTCCCAAATATTGAGCGGGAAGGGAGCCAACAACGGCCATTTTGAAGGGGAACATCTAGTATAAGTTATCCTGACTAAAGTTGGTCTTCGGCTGCTAAAGGCACTGGCAATGACGCCGTCTTGGGCTCCACGGTGACCTCCATCCTGCCGCTCTGTCGCTCCTGGTCTCGTTGCACCGAAATGGTAACGTTTGCTTGATGCCTCGGTACTCCGCGCCTGCGCTTGCCCCCTTTGCACCAAAGAGGAAACAAGGACACTGTGCAGGCCGGCGCCTGCCTGGCGCCCGCCTGGTCTCGATCGTCATGGCTTGCGTCATGAGCACCTCGCGAGGTATCCCTGCCTTGATCTCTCCGCCTCCTCGCGAGCCTGCCTAGTGAGGCCGTTCCTGAGGAAGCCTTGCATCGTCCGCCCCGCGAGGCTTGGCCCCTCGCGAGGGTCTTGAGCTTGAGTTCATGAAGATGGGCCGTACTGGGCCACCACTTGAGCCACACTGCAGCCCGCAGGTAGGCAAGTCTGGGGACCCCCGTTCCCAGAATGCCGACAACCCCCGTGGGCAACGTGTTCCTGAACCGTGGGTGGCAGACATTCGCCCACGCCCGCCGCCTGCAGGGGAGGCGTACCCTCCACTTCAAGTACGACGGAGCGGCAACGCTCTTCATCAAGGTCTTCGGGGAGGACGGTCGGCTCTTGGGGTGCTTCCGAGAGGATGATGGCAGCGACAGCGACCACCTTTCCGACAGTGACGACCATCATGGCGGTGGTGCCCTCCATGATGCACTTGCCCTTGGCAACAGCCGTGACACCTCTGGTAGTGATGGTGCCTCCCTTGGGGAGAGCACAAGCGATGACAACTACGACGAGCCGCCATGCCCGGACCAAGGAGGAGGATGAGGCACCACGCTGCTGGGCCCCTGTCAAGGAGGAGGAGAACTCCGAATGACTAGGGGTAGTGCCTGAGCCAGGCCATGGGAACGGCGGCCTTCCAGAGGTCGCTCTTTTTGTTTGTTTTCTGCTTCCTACATCCAAAACCATGAGGGGCCCCGAGGGGCGTGTAATGAACTATGGCGCTTTGCGCCCTTTTATCATCGTTTCTCGTTCATATTCTAGCGTCTACGTGGTTACTAACTGAAAGGTTCCCGCCAGCCATGATTACGATAACTTAGCTCAGTGTGCTCGCGACCCTTGATGGGTCCTTGCGTCATGGGGGCATGCTCCCTTAGAACCTTGACCTCGGGAACACTCATGAGGTCCCAAGGGGGAATCTCGCGTGGTTCAGGGGCCTTCGGAGGCACCCATCCTACGTCCATCCAGGCGCCCCTTCCTGGCGCCCATCATGCGTTAGAGCCCCCAAGCAAGATTTCATCGTCGCTAGTGCGCCGGGTCGCGATGCCTGACGTAGCCAGGAGATGAAAGTTCCTAAGGCTTGGGGCCGAGGACCATATTTGCCTATTGGCTCACTGAGGAGCATCGCGTGAGGACCCGAACGCCAAAGCCTTGACGAGGCACGAGTGTGGGCGGACCCGCAGCCGTTGTGGCAATAACGCCTGGTTTGCCCCGAGTGCAGCACTGTGCCCAGCCTCCACTCGCAAGGTGCAAGCGAGCGAACAATGGGCAATTGTTACCTCTGAAACAAAATTGAAGAGGGAAAATACCGCAAGAAACAACAAATTTTGACCCCCCCCCCCCATTCAAATAAAGACACAAAAATTTCAACTTCATTCCAAGAAATAGCAATTTTTTTCTTACAAGAGAAAGCAAAGAATAGCCACGTCCGGCACCTAGGCTAGTCTTGCCACCAGCACGGAGCATGGGGCCTCCACTTGGTGTGGGCATAGTCGTTGTTTGACCGTGTCGTCTGCTGGCGCGAAGCATGGGGCTTCCACTTGGATGTGGGTGGGAGCCCCCATGAGGCCCAGGGGCGGCGCTCAGGAGACTCCGGGGTGTGTACAGCCCCACTCGTTATTACGTGAGAGTGTCACGGGTAGAACTTGCGGAGATGCTGGCCTGGAGACGCTGGCGATCCTGAATGGGCCCTCCCACATGGGAGAGAGCTTGTGGAGGCCCTCCCTGGAGAGGACCCACCTCAGGATGAGGTCTCCAACCTCGAGAGTCGAAGAGCAGATGTTGCGGCAATGGTAGCGCCTGGTGGTACCTTGCCATGCGGAGCGAGGTTCGGCGGCGTGCCTCCTCCCCGAGCACGAGATCTGTCCCCCACGAGGCGTCCTGGCGCGCCTCATCGAATGCCATGACCCACGGGGAGTGATGCTTGGCCTTGTGCGGGAGGACCGCCTCAGCCCCGTAGATAAGGAAGAACAGGATCTCGCCGGTGAGCTTAGTCGCGGTGGTGCAGATGGACCACAACATGGACTGAAGCTCACTGAGCCAACCCCTTCCATAGACTTCGAACTTTTTCTTGAAGCTCCTTGTCTTAAGGCCCCTTGGGACCTCCGTGTTGGCGCACTCGGCCTGGCCGTTGCTCCGTGGGTGTGGCACAGAAGCGAAGCATATCTGTGTTCCAAGATTAGCATAATAAGTTCTGAAAAGGTTGCTTGTGAACTGCGAGCCATTATCAGTAATGATACGGTTGGGGACCCCAAAATGGCTCACAAGGCCCTTGCTGAACTTGATGGCTGAGCCAGCGGGGATGGTGCGCACGGGCTCCACCTCCGCCCACTTGGTGAACTTGTCGATGGCAACATAGAGGTAGCGGTATCCACCGGTTCCCGGGGAAATGGGCCCAGAATATCCAGCCCACAGACCGCGAAGGGCCATGAGAGCGGGATGGTCTGGAGTCCCTGCGCAGGTTGGTGAATCTGCTTGGCATGGAACTGGCATGCCTGGCAGGATCTCACCAGCTCGGTAGCATTGTTCAATGATGTTGTCCAGTAGAACCCGTTGCGGAACACCTTGCCCACAAGGGTGCGCAACGAGGAGTGGTGTCCGCACTCCCCGGCATGGATGTCAGACAACAGCTCGCGCCCTTGCTCCTCGGATATGCACCGTAGCGAGACGTTGTTGGGGCGCCTTCGACATAGCTCACCGTCCTTCAAGCAATAAGTGGTGGCCTGACGAATCCTGCACTCTGCAACCTCCTCCTTCTCTAGCAAGGCTCTGCGGAGCAAGTACACCTTGAACTCATCGGTCCAGTAGCCCACCTGAGGTTCCAGCGCCCAAAGCAGGTGTGCCCCCATGGTCGGGCCGTAGTTTGGGGCGCTTAAGGACAGGGCCGGTGGCGGATCCTCCCGGAGCAATGCCGGAGCTACGGCTGGAGGCACCGCTGACGGCCTGAAGAGCCTTTCCTCGAATACGCCAGGCTTCTGAGGCTCGCGGCGGGACGCCCTCTTAGCGATGTCCTCTGCTTCCTTGTTACCGTCGCGCGGGATGTGCTGCAATTCCAAGCCCAGAAAGTGTTTCTCGATTTTACGTACCTCCTCCAGGTAAGCCTCCATGTGCTCGTTTTTTGGCTTGTACTCCTTGTTGGAGAAGTTGACGAGGAGCTGGGAGTCGCCCATGATGGTGAGGCGCTTGACCCCTAGGGCGTCCACGGCCCTGACGCCGGCAATCAAGCCCTCGTATTATGCAAAGTTGTTGGAGACCTTCTCGTCATGATGAATTAGCCTTCATCCAACCCTCGGCCGGGAGCGTCTGTCCATTCCGCCACAAAATTAGCGAGGGTCGCGCCCTTGATGACCCTTGTTGTGCTGAACTTCGGCTAGAAGGCCTGCAGCTCGATGTTCCACTCTGCAACCCTCCCAACGGCATTGGGGCTGCATAGTACCTTCTCCAGGGGGTATGCGGAGACAACCTTGATGGGGTGGCCCTGAAAATAGTGGCGCATCTTCCTATAGGCAACAAGGAGGACGAGCATGAGCTTCTGCTGCATGGGGTAGCGCGCACGCATTCCACGGCACTCTGCTGGCGAAGTACACCGAGTGTTCAACGAGAGGCGAGGCATCGACAGCCCCTTGCCCCATGGGGCGCGCGAGGGACTCGGAAGCCTCAGAGGCCACCAGAGCTGCGAGGTCCTCAGGAGCGTCATACTGAGGCGGCGAAGGCCGTGCGACTTCCCGCGGATCACCCCGCTTTGCACCTGCACCGGCGTGCTTCTCCCAGACCGCTACGAGCGGCGCGCTAGCCGAGTGGTGGGTGGCTGCCAAGTAGATCACCAGGGGCTCACGAGGATGAGGCGCCACCATGACAGGCGGGCTTGTGAGGTATCTCTTGAGGTATTTGAAGGTCGCCTTAGCTTCTGGGGTCCACTCGAAAGGGCCCTTCCTCTTCATCAACTTGAAGAAAGGGAGGGCGCACTCGCCTAGCATGGAGATGAAGCACCCCAAGGAGGTCACGTAGCCCGTGAGCTTCTGCATCTCTTTGAGAGTTTGAGGCGGGCTCATCCTTTCTATTGCCTTGACCTTCTCAGGGTTAGCCTCGATCCCTCTATGCAACACCAAGAAACCCAGCAGCTTGCCGAACGGAACCCTAAACACACACTTCTCCAGTTGAGCCTTAGGTTCACCTTGCCCAGGTTGGCAAACGTCTCCCCTAGATCTTCACTCAGGATCCTTGCCACCCGTGACTTGACCATGATGTTGTTGATGTATGCCTCCGCATTTCTCCCCAGCTGTGACCCAAGCGTGATGTGCATCAGCCGCCGGAAGGTCACTCTGAGGGGGCCTTGACGCTGCTCAGGCTAACCCAGAGGGAACAGCAGGCAGGAGCCATGCTTTCCAAACATAAATCAAAGAGCAAAGAACACCACAAATCGAAAAAATCCCCCCTTTTCTTTTAATAAGCACGAGAAACTCCAAATTTCACTCCAAAGACAGCAAATTGGGTTACAGAAGAAGGGCAAAGGAAACATCTGCGTCCAGTGCCTACGCTAGTCTTCTCACCAGCGCGAAGCTCAGTGCTTCCACTGGGCATGGGCATATTCATTGGGGGACAGTGTCGACTGCCGGCACGGAGCATGTTGCTTCCACTTGGACGTGGGTGGGAGCCCCCGTGAGGCCCGGGGGCAGCGCTCAGTGGACTCGGGAGTGTACAACCCCACTCATTATTACGTGAGAGTGTCACGGGCGGTGATTTGGGGGGGGGGACTCCTTGCTCCTGGTGATGACTCAGCCCAGTGCATCCCGCTACCACTGTTGGGGCGTCCGAAAACCAAGGACGAGACCAAGGGGCAAGGGGCTACGCTAGCGGTGGCCAAGCGATTGCATGCCCTCTACCGGGGGAAGGGCTCGTCGGCGCCTTCCCCGACGGAGGACCTACCTCTGGATGGCACGCGCCACCGTCGTGGTGGCGCCCTACGCGGGGGAACCTCTGGCATTGGGCTCCCCCCGCACAGCCCCCAGTGCGTTCCACCTACCTGAGGCAGGGCCAACATCCCGAGGTACATGGTCGTGGCGTGGTTCACCTGCGATCCAAGGTTACGGCAATTGTGTCCCAAAGATATTGGTTGTAACCGGTGGTCGTTATCGTTGAAGGTGTCGGCGGGGCGCTGAATTGGCTCATAAGGGGCCCTTGCTCTACGTGACCTTGGCGATCCTGACGTCCGGGCCAGCGGGGGAAACGTGTACGGGCTTCTTCTTTGCTCATGCGACGCACCCGCCAACGGTGGTACGAAGGCTCCAGGGGCCATTATCCTGAGACCAGCCCCCAGCCCCTTTGCTCTATTGTCGACAACCTCCGATGTCCTGTCCCGCCAGCCTGGGAGCGATTCATTGCCATTGTCGAGGTGGAGACTGACTGCCCTGGCTGCTCCCTAGGGGTGCGCCTCTCGAGTTAGGCGGGCGGCGCCATACCCCGAGCTGCCTACACGCCCCCCCCCCCCCCCCCCGGGGCTCCTCCCGAAGGGACGAGCAGACGCAACTAGGGCTGGCGCGAGCCCCTGGAGGTGCCCGTGAAGTTGGCATGATGCGGAAGGGTATTGCGCCCGCGCAAGAAGTGTTGAGCAGCTCGGCGATGTGGGAGAGCAAGGCGTCACGGCCACCTTTAGCTAACCTGCATCGCATCAACTTGCGCTCCACGACGAGCGTGGCTTCCGTGTTCGCCTGCTCTTGGCGAGAATGCAGGGACGACGCCACGACATAGCTGGAGGACCGTGCGGTGGCTCGGTCGCAACGCCGAGTAGGAGGGGCGGGAGTGGTCCACGGAGACGATGGCGGTTGGCGCCAACATCCGCGCCAGCCGCGGGGAGCAAGGGATGATGATGAACTTCGTGGCCGAGAGGCACCGCCTGGGTGGTGCGAGCGACCCAACACTCAGCGCAAGCTCGAGGGACTTCCGCCATGGGGACAACAGACGCTGGGTGAGGATAGAAGGGGAACTCCGACACGCTCCTACCTGGTGTGCAAAATGTCGGATTTAGGGCTCCGTAGACCCAAGAAAGGTTCGAACTCTAGGGTGTGTATGAAGAACTCAACCTCTCCAGCCAACGGATGGGCCGCTCTCACGTCCTAGCTCGATCAACAGAAAAGGGAAGAGACACGGCAGTTTACCCAGGTTTGGGCCACCTTGTGGTGTAAGTCCCTACTCCTGCTTTGGGGTGGATTGGCCTTGCGAGGGACTGGGGTTGAACTAGTATAGAGGAAGAACAACCTCAGGAGGTCAGTTCTTGTGTGGGTGTGAACTAGTGATGGTTCGGGTTCCGGATCCCCCTCCTACGGTGGTGGCTAAGCTATATTTATAGCGGCCTCGATCTTCTTCCTCTGAAATGAAGGCAAGAAGGGATCCCACAATGGCCATGTTTGAAGGGAGACAAGTAGTACATCTTATCCTGATGAAAGGTGGTCTTCGCCTACAAAGCTTCTGGTCGTGACACTGTGGTTGGCTCAGTGCTGACATCCGTTCTGCCATCCTGGCGGTCTTGGTCTTGTTGCACGAGAATGAAAACCTTTGGCAGATTCCTCGGGACCCCGCGCTTGCGTTTGCCTACTTAGCACCAAAGAGGAAACTTGCTGCTCCACGCCCGTTGGAGCCCAGCTGGCCTTGGTCGTCATGGCTTGCGTCACCTCAACCTCATGAGGTGAGCGCCTGCATAGGAATCTCTGCTTCTCAGGAGGCCGCCTGGGAAGGTCGCTCCCTCCGGAGGTCTTGGTGTCGTCGGCCTCATGAGGGTCTTGTCTTGTCGATGATGAAGATGGGTCGTACCAGGCCATTGATGGAGCCACGCCATGGGATGCAAGCAGGCAAGTCTGGGTACCCTAGTTCCCAGAATGCCGACAGTAGCCCCCAAGCCCAAGGCGCGCTCGGACTTGGCTTCGAGGCGAAGCGAAAGGGCAAGGGCAAAGCGTCGTGGGGCCCATTCGCCTGCGGACCGAGTCGACGCGTGGCGCTTTATGGGACGTGGGCATCTCCACTTCCCCATGCAGCCTCAGTAACCGTCCCACTTGACGTCCGCCTATTACAAACGCGGCCCAGCCATCCTTGTCCGCCGCGTTTGTCCTCTGCTCCCCCTCTTTCCTGTGAGCTTGTGCTTCCTTCTCCAGACTCCATGCCATCTCCAATCCACTTCCGCCGCCATGGCTCCAAGGTTGAAGAAGAAAGGGAAAGCTCGCGTACCCGAGGAGCCCTCGCCGGGGTTGGAGCCCACGCTGGGCTGGTCGACGGTGGTCAACCGGCAGGGGCTGGAAAAAATCCGTCAGGCCCTTGTAGCCGATTCCAACGAGTGGAAGGCGATGACGTTCTGGCTTGCCTCCTGGGCCTTGATTGACATGGAGGCCACCGAAATCCCCCTTCATCTCCATGCCCTCCTGTCCGGCCTGGTCCCCCTTTCTCTAATTTCTTCAACGTCGTGCTTTCGCATTACCAGATCCAAGCGCTGCATCTGGATCCCCGATCCATCATCCTCCTCTCCGCCTTTGCCTTCCTGTGGAAGGCTCTCGTGGGCATTGCCCCATCTGTGGCCTTGTTCCGCCATTTCTCCTCACTCCACCTGGTCGATGGCAGACAATTCTCTGGGTGCTTGTCGTTCCAGGCAGTGGCGGCAACAGCTGGCTCCAGCATCGACTTCATGATCTGCCCAGATGTGAGAGGATTCCAGAAGCAGTGGGTGTACGTGGATGCCACCGTGCTCAGCCCCTTGCTCCTCCTCCTGCGAGCGTCGGCGGTGCCAAGCTCCGGCTGGAGACACGTGGAGCTCGCTGACTGATGTCTACTACACAACCTTCTTCTTGTAGACGTTGTTGGGCCTGCAAGTGCACAGGTTTGTAGGACAGTAGCAAATTTCCCTCAAGTGAATGACCTAAGGTTTATCAATCCGTAGGAGGCGTAGGATGAAGATGATCTCTCTCAAACAACCCTGCAACCAAATAACAAAGAGTCTCTTGTGTCCCCAACACACCCAATACAATGGTAAATTGTATAGGTGCACTAGTTCGGTGAAGAGATGGTGATACAAGTGCAATATGGATGGTAGATATAGGTTTCTGTAATCTAAAAATATAAAAACAGCAAGGTAACTAATGATAAAAGTGAGTGTAAACGGTATTGCAATGGTAGGAAATGAGGCATAGGGTTCATACTTTCACTAGTGCAAGTTCTCTCAACAATAATAACATAGATAGATCATATGATAATCCCTCAACATGCAACAAAGAGTCACTCCAAAGCCACTAATAGCGGAGAACAATCGAAGAGATTATGGTAGGGTACGAAACCACCTCAAAGTTATTCTTTCGGATCAATCTATTCAAGAGTTCATATTAGAATAACACCTTAAGACACAAATCAACCAAAACCCTAATGTCACCTAGATACTCCATTGTCACCTCAAGTATCCGTGGGCATGATTATACGATATGCATCACACAATCTCAGATTCAACCAACCAACACAAAGTACTTCAAAGAGTTCCCCAAAGTTTCTACCGAAGAGTCAAGAAAACATGTGCCAACCCCTACGGATAGGTTCATGGGCAGAACCCGCAAGTTGGTCACCAAAACATACATCAAGTGGCATGTGATATCCCATTGTCACCACAGATAAACATGGCAAGACATATATCAAGTGTTCTCAAATCCTTAAAGAATCAATCCGATAAGATAACTTCAAGAGGAAAACTCAATTCATCACAAGAGAGTAGAGGGGGAGAAACATCATAAGATCCAACTATAATAGCAAAGGTCGCGATACATCAAGATCGTGCCATAGAGAGAACATGAGAGAGAGAGAGAGAGAGATCAAACACATAGCTACTGGTACATACCCTCAGCCCTGAGGGTAAACTACTCCCTCCTCGTCATGGAGAGCGCCGGGGGGATGAAGATGGCCACCGGTGATGGATTCCCCCTTCGGCAGGGTGCCGGAACAGGCTCCCGAGAGGTTTTTGGTGGCTACAGAGGCTTGCGGCGCCGGAACTCCCGATCTATCTTGATATTCGATGTTTTTAAGGTATGTAGGCTTATATAGGCGAAAGAAGTCGGTCGGGGGAGCCTCGAGGGGCCCACGAGAGGGTAGGGCGCGCCCAAGGGGGTGGGCGCGCCCCCTGTCTCGTGGCTTCCTCGATGCTCCCTTTACTTCAACTCCAAGTCTCTTGGGTCATAATCTTCCAAAAAATCACGTTGCCGAAGGTTTCATTCCGTTTGGACTCCGTTTGATATTCCTTTTCTTCGAAATACTGAAACAGGCAATAAAACAGCAATATGGGTTGGGCCTCCAGTTAATAGGTTAGTCCCAAAAATGATATAAATGTGTAAAATAAAGCCCATAAGCATCCAAAAGGGGTAATATAATAGCATGGAACAATCAAAAATTATAGATACGTTGGAGACGTATCAAGCATCCCCAAGCTTAATTCCTGCTCGTCCACGAGTAGGTAAATGATTAAAACGGAATTTTTGATGTGGAATGCTACCTAGCATAATTCTCAATGTTATTTTCTTTATTGGGGCATGAATGTTCAGATCCAAATGATTCACAATAAAAGCTCATATTGACATAAGAAATAGTGATACTTCAAGCATACTAATCAAAGTAATCATGTCTTCTCAAAATAACATGGCCAAAGAAAGTTATCCCTACAAAGTCATATAGTCTGGCTGTTGTTCTTTCTTCATCACACAAAGTATTTAATCGTGCACAACCCCGATGACAAGCCAAGCAATTGTTTCATACTTTAGTAATCTCAAACTTTTTCAACTTTCACGCAATACATGAGCGTGAGCCATGGACATAGCACTATATGTGGAATATAATGGTGGTTGTGGAGAAGACAAAAAAAGAGAAGATAGTCTCACATCAACTAGGCGTATCAACGGGCTATGGAGATGCACATTAATAGATATCAATGTGGGTGAGTAGGGATTGCCATGCAATGGATGCACTAGAGCTATAAATATATGAAAGCTCAACAAAAGAAACTAAGTGGGTGTGCATCCAACTTGCTTGCTCACGAAGACCTAGGGAATTTTGGGGAAGTCCGTCATTGGAATATACAAGCCAAGTTCTATAATGAAAAATTCCCACTAGTATATGAAAGTGACAACATAGGAGACTCTCTATCATGAAGATCATGGTGCTAATTTAAAGCACAAGTGTGGAAAAAGAGATAGTAGCATTTTCCCTTCTCTCTTTTTCTCTCATTTTATTTTTTCTTCTTCTTTTTTCTTTCCCCTTTTTTTCTTTGGCCTTTCTCTTTTTTTCATTTTTTTTCTTTTGTAAAGTCCGAAGTCTCATCCCGACTTGTGGGGGAATCATAGTCTTCATCATCCTGTCCTCACTGGGACAATGCTCTAATAATGAAGATCATCACACTTTTATGGATTTACAACTCAAAGCTAGAACAAGATATGACTCTATATGAATGCCTCCGGCTGTGTACCGGGATATGCAATGAATCAAGAGCGACATGTATGAAAATTATGAAGGTGGCCTTGCCACAAATACGATGTCAACTACATGATCATGCAAAGAGCAATATGACAAAAGTAGTGTGTGTCATATGAACGGAATGGTGGAAAGTTGCATGGCAATATATCTCGGAATGGCTATGGAAATGCCATAATAGGTAGGTATGGTGGCTGTTTTGAGGAAGGTATATGGTGGGTGTATGGTACCGGCAAAAGTTGCGCGGCACAAGAGAGGCTAGCAATGGTGGAAGGGTGAGGGTGCGTATAATCCATGGACTCAACATTAGTCAAAAGAACTCATATACTTATTGCAAAAATCTACGAGTCATGAAAAACAAAGCACTACGCGCATGATCCTAGGGGGATAGATTGGTAGGAAAAGACCATCGCTCGTCCCCGACCGCCACTCATAAGGAAGACAATCAATAAATAAAATTGTGCTCCAACTTCATCACAAAGTGGTTCACCATACGTGCATGCTACGGGAATCACAACCCTCAACACAAGTATTTTCCATAATCACCTCAACTAGCATGATTTTAATATCACTACCTCCATATCTCAAAACAATTATCAAGCATCAAATTGATCATAGCATCCAATTCACTTTCTATGATAGTTTTTATTATTCCCAACTTGGACGCTCATCATTCTAGGACCAAATTTGTAACCATAGCAAATACCATGCTGTTCTAAAAGACTCTCAAAAAGATATAAGTGAAGCATGAGAGACTAGCAATTTCTACAAAATATAACCAACGCCGTGCTCTAAAAGATATAAGTGAAGCACTGGAGCAAATGACAAACTACTCCGAAAGATATAAGTGAAGATCAATGAGTAGTCGAATAATTGTGCAACTATGTGAAGACTCTCTAACATTTAATAATTTCATATCTTGGTATACTAATAAAGCAGCAATCAAAACAAAATAAAATGACATTGCAAGGATAGCACAACTTGTGTGATGAAGCAAAAACTTAGGCTCAACCAATACTAACCGATAGTTTGTAGAAGAAAGGTGGGATGCCTAACGGGGCATCCCAAGCTTAGATGTTTGAGACTTCTTGAAATATTATATTAGGGTGCCTTGGGCATCCCCAAGCTTGAACTTTTGTGTCTCCTTAATTCCTCTCATATCATGGTTTCTCTTTTTATCAAAAGCTTCATCCACAACAAACTCAACAAGAACTCGTGAGATAGGTTAGTATAAATCAATGCAAAACCTTATCATTTTATACTGTAATAAATCACTAAAATTATTATCCAATATTTCATACTAAATGCCTCTGCATATTTAATACTCCTTTCCTCAAATAGAATCATTAAACAAGCAAACATATGCAAACAATGCAACCATAACAGCAATCTGCCAAAACAGTACAGTCTGTAAAGAATGCAAAATTCATCATACTTCCCTAGCTCCAAAAATTATGAAATAAAATTCCCACTGTAGTAAATTTATCAGGTGTCATTATGCAAAAGGTTTCAACATTATATCATTCTCTTACTTTTCTAGGGAGTTTTTGCAACAGCGATAAACTTTGTATTTTCAAACAGCAACATGTATACTAGCAAAATAAGCATGGCAAAGGCTATCCTTGAAATTTGTATTGAAAATATAGATGCAAAACATTAATCTAAATAACAGCAAGCAAATACTAACAAAATAAAATGAAGCTCCAAGCAAAACACATATCATGTGGCGAATAAAAATATAGCTCCAAGTAAAGTTACCGATGAACGAAGACGAAAGAGGGGATGCCATCCGGGGCATCCCCAAGCTTAGGCTCTTGGTTGTCCTTGAATATTACCTTGGAGTGCCTTGGGCATCCCCAAGATTAGGCTCTTGCCACTCCTTATTCCATAGTCCATCGAATCCTTACCCAAAACTTGAAAACTTCACAACACAAAACTCAACAGAAAACTCGTAAGCTCCGTTAGTATAAGAAAATAAAACCACCACTTAGGTACTGTAATGAACTCATTCTAAATTCATATTGGTGTAATATATACTGTACTCCAACTTATCTATGGTTCATACACTACGATACTACTCATAGATTCATCAAAATAAGCACACAACACATAGAAAACAGAATCTGTCAAAAACAGAACAGTTTGTAGTAATCTGTATCAAACGTATACTTCTGAAACTCCCACAATCCTACCAAATTAGGAATTCCTAAGAAATTTGTGTACCAATCCATATCAAAAAGAATCAGATCAGAAACACGTTTCTGTGAATTAACAAAACTAATTTACTGGGTGCAAAAGTTTCTGATTTTCAGCAGGATCAACACAACTATCACCGTAAGCCATCCTAAAGGTCTTACTTGGAACTTTATTGAAACAAAAGCTATAAAACATGATTACTACAGTAGCATAATGATGTGAACACACAAAAACAGTAAGGATAAATATTGTGTTGTCTCCCAACAAGCGTTTTTCTTTAATGCCTTTCTAGCTAGGCATGATGATGGCAATGATGCTCACATAAAAGATAAGAATTGAAATGTAACGGGAGCATCATGAAGCATATGACTAGCACATTTAAGTCTAACCCACTTCCTATACATCGTGATTTTGTGAGCAAACAACTTATGGGAACAATAATCAACTAGCATAGGAAGGTAAAACAAGCATAGCTTCAAGATTTTAAGCACATAGAGAGGAAACTTGCACTACAGGAATCAGCTACTTTGCCGTCTGCCACGGCGGACGGCAAAGGCATGAACGGCGGACGGCAAAGGCCTTTGCCGTCAGCCGCGGACGGTAAAAGGCTCCGGCAAAGTAGGCTTCGGTAAACAGCTACTTTGCCGTCTGCTACTGATGGCAAAGTCTTTGCCGTCCGCCGCAGACAGCAAAGAGAGCGCGGCAGACGGCAAAGAAGGCGGACGGCAATAATTGCGCTGTCAGTCCGTTAAGTGGCTAACGGCAGGTCTTTGCCGTCTGCCACTGATGGCAAAGTCTTTGTCGTCTGCCACTGTAGGCAAACTGACCAAACGGGTCAGCTCCCAGGAAGCACAGCTGGATGCCACGTGCCCTCTTTGCCGTCCGCGGCAGACGGCAAAGAGCCCGTTGCCGTCGGTGGCAGACGACAAAGAGCCTGCATATTGGCTCTTTTATCTGTTTTTTATTAAATCCAACAATTTTCATCACAAATATAGATGACATATATAGATATATTTCAAAAGGCCATTACAGAGCAAACATATAAGATATCCAACACATAACTTCATCATCCAACCATATATATTACATGCATAGTTCCATCATAAATAACAAGTTCAACATAGAGGCATCCAACCATATATATTACAATAGTTTCATCCAATGATACATGCATAGTTCAACGATACAAAAGAAACAGAGAAAGGGATAATGAGCACTCCATCTATGCAAGCTTTCGTCAAGTGAATGAACTCTGCAAAATGAAAAATAAGAAAGTTAGAACAAGAAGAGTAGAACAAGAAGAAGAGTAGAATAAGAAGAAGACTAGAACAAGAAGAGTAGAACAAGAAGAAGACTAGAACAAGAAGAGTATGTCATTTATGAGTTAACTTACGTGAAATGGATCATATATGAGCTAACTAAGTTGAAATGGGTCGTTTATGAGCTAGCTAAGGTGAAATGGATCATTTATGAGCTAACTTAGTTGAAATGGGTCGTTTATGAGCTAACTAAGGTCAAATGGATCGTTTTTCAGGTAACTAAGGTGAAATAGATCTTTTTTAGCTAACTTAGATGAAATGGATCATTTATGAGCTAACTTAGTTGAAATGGATCGTTTTTGAGCTAACTTAGGTGAAATGGATCATTTATGAGCTAATTTAGTTGAAATGGATCTTTTTGAGCTAACTTAGGTGAAATGGATCATTTAAGAGCTAATTTAGGTGAAATGGATAGTTTTTTAGGTAACCTAGGTGAAATGGATCGTTTATGAGCTAAATTAGTTGAAATGGATCGTTTATGAGATAACCTAGGTAAGATTGGTCACTTTGGAGTTAACCTAGGTGAAATGGGTCATTTTAAAGCTAACGTAGGTAAAATGGATCATTTAGGAGCTAATCTAGGTAAAATGGGTCATTTTTGAGCTAACTTGGATGAACTGGATCATTTATAAGCTAACCTAGGTAAAATGGGTCATTTTAGAGCTAACTTAGGTAAAATGGATCGTCTATAAGCTAACTAAGCTAATTATGCAATTTTTGACATAAGTAAGCTAAGTACAGATCGTTTTAGAGCTAACTTAGGTAAAATGGATGGTTTTGGAGGTCAGTAAGCTTATTAAGTCATTTTGGAGGTGAAGAAGCTAAGTCTAGGTCATTATGGTAAGCATTTGAGGAAATAAAGCTAAGTCTAGGTCATTATGGTAAGCATTGGAGGAAATAAATCTAAGTCTAGGTCTTTATGCATGTGTTAAGCAAAACACTAGATAAACTTACCAAGATGTAGGAGGTGTAGGAGCGGGGTGGCTCGTGTCGGTAGCTGGAGAAGGATCGTGCGATGCTTGTCTGGAGTTACGCTGCACCAAAGATCATTTCCAATGTCTTGTTAGCATGATGACACTCAAATGTTAAGACTAGCAAGTAATGTCCATTCAAATAAAACTCACCGTGGTCCCAGGAGCAATCACTGGCATCGGCGGAGCGGTCTGACCTGTCTTCTCGCACACAGACTGCACATTTGGTTTTGATGACTCAGTCATACTAGTTAGTAATGAGAAAACCCCAAATGAATGTTTTGGCTAATCTGTAGAAGAAACTTACCACAAGGAGCTCGTACATTGCCCTTGCCTGCATGTCATTCCGTGCCCTCTCCTTCTCCATCATCTTTGTCGTCCTCTCCTCCAACTCCCGCTACCTCTCCGCCGCCTCCGCCAGAAGTTTCTCTGTTCTATCTCTCTCACTCTGTATAGCAGCCTGCAACACCACTCACATGACCATTTGTAATCATTGATGGAAGCGCACACAATGTAATGGAGAAAGATAACTGAGTACGTATCACTAACCTTGATGGCGAGTTGCACTGGCCGTTCACGAGGCCTTATCTCAGGAGCGGAGCTCGACTGGGGCGCCTTGATCTCCGGGAGAGTGCTAGGACAACGGATAAGTCCATCTCCAATGGCTATGGAGCCATGGGACCTCCCGCCACCAGATATCATCAACAACTCTGGATCAATGGGACCCTGGCTCGGGTTAAAGTCCTCCCCTTTCCTCGCCTTACCCTCATCTCTATATCTCACGAGCTTGTTGTGGGAGGAGATGTTGGTGAAGTTGTTTGTATCATTGAGGTCAGACTGAGAGAAAGCCTTGACTTTCTTGAAAGAGGTAGTGTGGGCCATGGCATACAGGTCGTACACCTCTGGCACCTTATCCGCCTTATTGTAGCGTGCCTGAAAGAGAGAAATAATCAAAATTAGTAATTAAAGGGCTCAAGCTAGCATGATGAGTGAGTTGCATGAATCATGAAGCAAACCACATACCCAGTTGCGCCCGAACTGATATAAGTGGGAGCTGCCTTGATGGTGTGGCACACCTTCCATTTGGGCACATTTGTCCTTAGCATCGTTGTGGAGGGCTAGCCATCGTTGTGAGCACCACTCATCGACCAACACCTGCCAACAATCCATCCGATCCGCACACCATCTCGGAGGCGCCTAAGTTAGCAAATAGAAACTTGAGCGCTACGGCTAAGAATTACTAAATGAAGGAACTTAAGTAGAGAAGGCCTTAAGAATTACCTTCATGTACTGCTCCTTACTCAGGAACTTATCGCGACACGCCGGCTTGGTCTTCTTGATACCACGCAAGGCGTAGTAGTCTCGAACAGCCTGCACCCGAGCCTCGTGCCGTAAGTTCTGGAGTAGGCGCTTGCAAACGTTCTCGATAACATGTGCCGCGTCCTCCTCGTATCCCTCCTCACACCTGTAGAATGTCTGCAATCAAATGAGACAATATTGATTAGTACAATTAATAACTAGCTAGTTGAATATTTTTAAATGTGTAAAGGAGAAATTACCTTTCTGATCACCATGTCTGCCCTCGTGTTGCACACGACACCGTCGATAATCTCATCCGGCGGGGCCGGGGCAGCCACGTAGTGCTCCCAGCTCAATCCAAGCTCTGGAAGCCGACCCTCACCAGGCAACGTGACAAACCCCGGGAAGTTTTGCCGGCAAAGAACTCCAAGGACGGAATTGGGCCGGCGGACACTATGATGGTGGTCCCAACCCCTGCAGCATGACAAGGCCAACGCATTAGTTATTTGAAAAAACGTGAATGCACAAGGTACAAAAATATTAAATGCACTTACGTACCTCTCCCCATCAGGGAAAATCAACCACCTCTGCTCGCGGGTTACCGGCACAGACGGGAGCCGTGTAGCACCACGCTGGTAGACGGTGCCCCCCTCCTCAAGATCAGTCGGCTCCCCGCCATCATCAGCATGGCCACTCGGCTCCTCGGGCTGATCCGGCCAGGTACCCCATCCGGACGTGTGCTCCTCCGGGGTCACGTGGGCCGAACTCTCGTGGGCCGAAGGCCAGTCGACCCGAGGCTCATGGGCCCAAGACCCGTGGACCGGAGGCTCGTGGACCGGAGTCTGTGTAGCCTCCTCCTCGGACGAGTCCACCCTAGCAGTCACGTGCTCGGGTGAAACGGCTGGGGGTGGCGGCGAGGAAGGCGCCGTAGCAGTCACCCTACCTCCTCTCCTACGACCACGTGCCCCACCTCCTTTCTTCCTACCTCGTCCCCTGCTGGGCACCATGGTCGACGAAGAAGGGCCCGGCGGTGTGGCCATACTGTCCAGCAACGCTCGGCAGAGAGGTGCGTCTGGAATGGAAGACCTCAGACCACGCTCCCGACCAGCGCCCACCATCTTTCAACACCTGCCATGACAAAGAGTAAACGAAATTAGTACAACATAAAAAAAGACTGACATGAATAATAATATATAGCTAGCTATAAAGTTTCATCGGAATAGATCAAATAATTAATGGGGGAGGAGGACTTGTCATTTGTGCTCACCCACGAACGAAGGGGCAGAGCTCGTCAAACGCACGGCGAGGTCGTCGAACACCAAACCTCGCAGCGATGAAACAACTGCACATTTAAAACTACACGATCAACACAATTATATATGATGTTTTTCATAACAAAATCGAAAAATATATGACCTAACTAATAATTCACAAATATATGACCCCGTCGGCCTCTGGAAGGCCAAAGAACACCTTTTCGGGAGGTGTCGGTGGTCGGGGTGTCCTGTCGGTGTCGGGGTGCCGTGTCGGGGTCTCGGGGTCGGGGTGTCGGGTCGGGGTGCCGGGTCAGGGTCGGGGTGCCGTGTCGGTGTCGGGGTCGGGGTCTCGGGTCCGGCTCGGGGTCGGGGTGTCGGGGTCGGGGTCGGGGTCTCGGGGTCGGGGTGCCGTGTCAGTGTCGGGGTCGGGGTGTCGGGTCAGGCCCGGGGTCGGGGTGTCGGGTTGGGTGCCGGGTCGGGGTCGGGGTCTCGGGGTCGGGGTGTCGGGTCAGGCTCGGGGTCGGGGTCTCAGGGTCGGGGTGTCTGGTCGGGGTGCCGGGTCGGGGTCGGGGTGCCGTGTCGGTGTCGGTGTCGGGGTAAGGGTGGGTGTGGTGTCAGGGTGTCGGTGTCGGGGTGTCGTGTCGGTGTCGGGGTCGGGGTCTCGGGGTCGGAGTGTCAGGTCGGGGTGCCGGGTCGGGGTCGGGGTGCCGTGTCGGTGTCGGGGTCAGGGTGTCGGGTCAGGGCTCGGGGTCGGGGTGTCGGGGTCGGGGTCGGGGTGTCGGGGTCGGGGTCTAGGGGTCGGGGTGTCGTGTCGGAATCGGGGTGCCGTGTCGGGTCGGGGTGTCGTGTCGGGTCGGGGTTTTTCCTCTTTTTTCCTTTTCTTCTTCTTCCTATTCTTCTTTTTCTTCCTTTTCTTCCTTTTCTTCCTTCTTCTTCTTCTTCTTCTTCTTCTTCTTCTTTCCTTTTTCCTCTTCTTCTTCTCCTCCTCTCCTCTTTTTTCTTCTTCTTCTTCCTCTTCTTCTTTTTTCTTCTCCTCCTCCTCTTCTTCTTCTTCCTTTCCTTTTTCCTCTTCTTCTTCTCCTCCTCTCCTCTTTTTCTCTTCTTCTTCTTCTTTCCTCAAACTAAACTAAACCTAAAACTAAAACTAAAACTAAATCTAAACTAAACATAAACCTAAAACTAATAAAACAGAAAAAAGGAAAAAACTAAATCTAAACCTAAAATTAAACTAAAACTAAACCTAAAACTAAAACTAAAACTAAATCTAAACTAAAACTAAAAAAGAAAAAAACAGAAAAAAAAACAGAAAAAAGGAGGGGGGCTCACCTGGGGCAGGGCCGATGGAGGAGGGGGCGGGGCGGTGGAGGAGCTGGCCGGGGCGCCGGGGCGGCCTAGGGCGGTGGGGGGCCGGGCCCGGGGCGGTGGGGCGTGGGGTGGCGGGGGGCCGGGGCGGCGTGGGGCCGGGGCGGGGGGCGACGTGGCGGCGGGGGGCCGGGGCGGGGGGCGACGGGGCGGCGGGGGGCCGGGGCCGCGGGGGCGACGGGGCGGCGGCGGCGGGGGCGAGAGGCGGCGGCGCGCGGCGGGCGGCGGCGGCGGCGGTGGGTGGGAAGTGGTGGCGGGGCGAGGAGAGAACAGAGAGGGGCGGGGGTACGGGCCGTTAGATACTGCCCTCTTTGCCGTCCGCCCCTCTTTGCCGTCCGCCCTTTTGCCTCTTTGTCGTCTGCTGGCGGACGGCAAAGAGGTGGGCCGTTAAGTTTTTCCCAAACGGGCGGGGGGTGGGGGCCACCTCTCTCTTTGCCGTCTGCCAGCTGACGGCAAAGATTCTTTGCCGTCCGCTGGCGGACGGCAAAGAGCTTCTTTGCCGTCAGCCTGGTCTTTGCCGTCTGCTTTTTGGTAGCTGATGGCAAGGAGCTTCTTTGCCGTCAGCTGGCAGACGGCAAAGAGCTGGCAGATGGCAAATTAGCTGATTCCAGTAGTGTTGATATTATTGCAATTCCTACAAGCAGATGTTCCTCCCTCACAATAATTTTCAGTAGCATCATGAATGAATTCAACAATATAACCAGCACCTAAACCATTCTTTTCATGATCTACAAGCATATAAAATTTACTACTCTCCACATAAGCAAATTTATTCTCATCAATAGTAGTGGGAGCAAATTCAACAAAATAGCTATCATGTGAAGCATAATCCAATTGAAAGCTAAAATAATGATGACAAGTTTCATGGTTATCATTATTCCTAATAGCATACAAGTCATCACAATAATCATCATAGATAGCAACTTTGTTCTCATAATCAATTGGAACCTCTTCCGAAATAGTGGATTCATCACTAAATAAAGTCATGACCTCTCCAAATCTACTTTCATAAATATAATCATCATATATAGGAGGCATGATTTCATCATAATAAATATTCTCATCAAAACTTGGGGGACTAAACATATCATCTTCATCAAACATAGCTTCCCCAATCTTGTGGCTTTGCATATCATTAGAATCATAGATATTCAATGAATTCATACTAACAACATTGCAATCATGCTCATCATACAAAGATCTAGTACCAAATATTTTAATGCATTCTTCTTCTAGCACTTGAGCACAATTTTCCTTTCGATCATTCTCACGAAAGATATTAAAAAGATGAAGCATATGAGACAAACTTAACTCCATTTTTTTGTAGTTTTTCTTTTACAACCTAAACTAGTGATAAAACAAGAAACAAAAAGTTTCGATTGCAAGATCTAAATATATACCTTCAAGCACTCACCTCCCCAGCAACGGCGCCAGAAAGGAGCTTGATGTCTACTACACAACCTTCTTCTTGTAGACGTTGTTGGGCCTGCAAGTGCACAGGTTTGTAGGACAGTAGCAAATTTCCCTCAAGTGGATGACCTAAGGTTTATCAATCCGTAGGAGGCGTGGGATGAAGATGGTCTCTCTCAAACAACCCTGCAACCAAATAACAAAGAGTCTCTTGTGTCCCCAACACACCCAATACAATGGTAAATTGTATAGGTGCACTAGTTCGGTGAAGAGATGGTGATACAAGTGCAATATGGATGGTAGATATAGGTTTTTGTAATCTGAAAATATAAAAACAGCAAGGTAACTAATGATAAAAGTGAGCATAAACGGTATTGCAATGGTAGGAAACAAGGCATAGGGTTCATACTTTCACTAGTGCAAGTTCTCTCAACAATAATAAGATAGATAGATCATATAACAATCCCTCAACATGCAACAAAGAGTCACTCCAAAGCCACTAATAGCGGAGAACAAACGAAGAGATTATGGTAGGGTACGAAACCACCTCAAAGTTATTCTTTCGGATCAATCTATTCAAGAGTTCGTACTAGAATAAGACCTTAAGACACAAATTAACCAACACCCTAGTGTCACCTAGATACTCCATTGTCACCTCAAGTATACGTGGGCATGATTATACGATATGCATGACACAATCTCAGATTCATCCAACCAACACAAAGTACTTCAAAGAGTGCCCCAAAGTTTCTACCGGAGAGTCAAGAAAACGTGTGCCAACCCCTATGCATAGGTTCATGGGCGGAACCCGCAAGTTGGTCACCAAAAGATACATCAAGTGGCACATGATATCCCATTGTCACCACAGATAAACACGACAAGACATACATCAAGTGTTCTCAAATCCGATAAGATAACTTCAAGAGGAAAACTCAATTCATCACAAGAGAGTAGAGGGGGAGAAACATCATAAGATCCAACTATAATAGCAAAGCTCACGATACATCAAGATCGTGCCATAGAGAGAACATGAGAGAGAGAGAGAGATCAAACACATATCTACTGGTACATACCCTCAGCCCCGAGGGTAAACTACTCCCTCCTCGTCATGGAGAGTGCCGGGGGGGATGAAGATGGCCACCGGTGATGGATTCCCCCTCCGGCAGGGTGCCGTAACGGGCTCCCGAGAGGTTTTTGGTGGCTACAGAGGCTTGCAGCGGCGGAACTCCCGATCTATCTTGATATTTGATGTTTTTAGGATACGTAGGCTTATATAGGCGAAAGAAGTCGGTCGGGGGAGCCTCGAGGGGCCCACGAGAGGGTAGGGCGTGCCCCCTGTCTTGTGGCTTCCTCGATGCTCCCTTTACTTCAACTCCAAGTCTCCTGGGTCATAATCTTCCAAAAAGTCACGCTGCCGAAGGTTTCATTTCGTTTTGACTCCGTTTGATATTCCTTTTCTTCGAAATACTGAAACAGGCAATAAAACAGCAATATGGGTTGGGCCTCCGGTTAATAGGTTAGTCCCAAAAATGATATAAATGTGTAAAATAAAGCCCATAAACATCCAAAAGGGGTAATATAATAGCATGGAACAATCAAAAATTATAGACACGTTGGAGATGTATCACTGACCGGCGGCTTGCGCGTGTCTTGTCCAGGCTAGCCAAGCTGAAGGAGGAAGGGGTGACGGTGTCGATGGTGGTGAGGGAGTTTGTCCGACGGTGTGTCGCCCCGCTCCAGCGCCATTCTCGCCCGATGTGGGCCTTCACCGGCCCCAACGATCCCATGAGGCTCCAGGTGCTGTCGCTCCCCTCCAAGACGTTGCGCATAGTGCTTGAGCTCTTGAAGGGTGACCTAGCGCCTGCTGCACTCCCTGTCAAGGGGTGCATCTTGTACAACTGCTCGAATGGAGAGGTCTTCATTGAGCAGATGTCATGCTTCGACGAGTGGGGGCTGCTCCCGGAGGGTCACGGGGGGCCTTGCGAGAACCCTGCCTTGGTGGCTCCCGTGCTTGTTGGCCCAGTGGCATGCGCCCCTCAGATGGGGGGGCGAGCGCCACCAACTGCTCCTGAGGTGGCCCCTGGAGGGCAGGCGCCACCAGATGCTCCTGAGGTGGCCGCCCGTAGCCCTGCGGACATCACGGGGGGAGCCTCATCCATGGCTGCGACCATTGCCCTGCCACTAGGGGCAGCGTGCCATCCTTCTGCGTACCCCTTCCAAACGCTGGGGTATCCCGCAAGAGGAAGGGGTTCGGGAGTTGCCATGGCGTTACCCCACGGTCCCTGAAACAGAGGAAATGGATAGTCATAGATGAGTAAGTACCCTGCCCTTCTGGATTCTTGCATGATGCATCCCCCTTCAGGCTCCCTTCTGTCGCAACGGTGAGCCCGCCCAGGGAGGCAACCTCCGGAGGCTTCTGTTTCGGCCGCGGCTCCAGGCCCCCTAAAACGGATAGATGCGTGGGAGGTGGTGTTGGCCCATGAGTTGAGACCGTCGATGGAGAGTCACGAGCATGGTCTCCCGGCGTCCTTCCCTCAGAGCAACCCCTAGGGCACGGAGGTTGTGCCGAGGGCCCCTCCCCATTGGTTCTTGTTGAAGGTTGGGTGCCCCACGCGGCGGCTTCATCTTTGAGCGGCGGAACCGTGCCATGTCACGCCCCATCCGAAGTCCGGGGAGCGGCCAGAGGGGCTCCGGCCACCGCCCCCCTATCGGAGACGGGTGAGTCATCCCGCGCCCTTTGACAGACCAGGACATGGGAGAAAGGCATGGGCGAGTGCTGGAGCTCATGTGTGGGTGCAGCACCGTTTGCCACAACCTTTTCCAGGAAGCGACGAGCGCACTAGGTCGGCTCGAGGCAGAGCTTGCCGATGTCGACTCATGCCTCGAGGCGAAAAATCTCCGCCTGGCACGTGAATGGCATCAACTGCAGGTCGCCATCAACCTTGGGCACTTGTAGCATGAGCGTGCCCGCGCGGAAGCTGAGGGATCCCTTGCAGCTTGTCGGGAGGTTTGCACCCGTGCCCTGGAGGAGGCCCGGGCTGCAGACCAGCGTCGTGAGGTGGCCGAGGAGCGCGAGAGGGAACTTCAATCCTTGAATGTCGCCCTTGAATGGCAGGTCCAAGTGCGTAGATCCGCCCTTGAGGCGCCGCTAGGCGGGACCCCCACAGACGCGGTCGAGGTTTGGGCTCACGAGGAGGCGCTAGCGCTCGAGGCGTTGGAGCAGAGCTTTGAGCGCGAGCGATTGGAGGTGATGGAGCGCCAAGTAGCCACAACCGAGGAAGCCCTTGCCTCTCGGGAGGGGGAATTCAGCTGGAGGTCGACCAGAAGGTGGCGGGGATCCACAAGTCCCTCGTCGAAGAATACCGCCGAAAGCTGGGGCTCCAGGAGACTCGCTTCAAACAGCGGCAGGTCGAGCAGCAGGGCAAGGCCAATGCTCTCAAGGTGAAGCTGGCCGCGCCAGAGCAGCGCGGGAAGGCCACTGAAGAAGCCTGGGTCACCGTCGAGGCTGAGTTGTCCTTGCTTCAGCTGCAGGTCATGGGTGTCACGTCCCTTGTGGAAAGGGCTACGGACAACGCGAGCTGCCACCGAACGCTACATCGCAAATGCTATGCTCGAAGATCTCAGGGTCAGGGACAACCGGGCCTTGGACACCATTTGCGAGGGTAACGTCACCCGCCCGTACGAAGCCGACGATGTCGGCTACCTCCACTTCTTCATCCAAGTCATGACCTGCCTCGAAGGTAGGGCCACGAGGGCAAGCCGCTCATCGAAGAGAAGAGCCGGGATCTCCTTGGGCGCGTGTTCTCGCGTGTCATCAACTATCTTCTTAGCCTGAATCCAGATTTCGATATCAACGCCGCGATAGCCCCCATTCCTAGGGTAACCTAGGGCGACCTGGCGAGCTGGGTGGACAACCATGTGGATGACTTGATCAAGGAATTCGCCCTTGCCGACGACGTGACTGCACTCGCGACCAAAGTGGGCGGAGCTGATGATGATGATGATGATGGCGATGCAGGCGATAGCGCATCCCGCTAGGCTTGTACTTGCCTGCTTTTCCTGCAAAGATTTCGCACACGGCCCTGTGGGATGTGAAAGCATTTTTTGGAGGGGGCTCCCCTGTAATATATGGAACAATGATATGCCCTCTGGGTTAATTTCAAAATGTGTCGTCCAGAGCCAGAGCGCTCCCGACTAGAGTAGTTGGCACGAATTATCTTTCATGTTTTTGGCCTCGGGCGGGTTCTTGTATCGTAGAGATGCATTCCTCCTGGGGTGAGCCCTCCGGGGTCTCGCGAGAGCTTAAGGCCTCCTGGTGTGCCTGCTAGCCTGCTCGAGGGCGCCGCGCGAGGAGCCAAACGCCAAAGCTTTGGCAAGGTGCGTGCTGGCGAGCCTGCGGCAGTGATGTCCTAGGCCCTGAGGGAGCCTTGACGCTGCTCAGGCTAACCCAGGTGCGCATACCACACCCAACCCCGCTCGTGGGGCGCTCGCGGAGGGAGCAGCAGGCAGGAGACATGCTTTCCAAATATAAATCAAATAGAAAAGAACACCGTGAATTGAAAAATTTCCCCCCTTTTTCTTTTAACAAGAACGAGAAACTCCAACTTTCATTCCAAAGACAGCAAATTGGGTTACAGAAGAAGGGAAAGGAAATAGCCGCGTCCGGCGCCTACGCTAGTCTTCTCACAAGCGCGGAGCTCAGTGCTTCCACTGGGTGTGGGCATAGTCATTGGGGGACAGTGTCGACTGCCAGCGCGGAGCATGGTGCTTCCACTTGGATGTGGGTGGGAGCCCCTGTGAAGCCCGAGGGCGGCGCTCATGGGACTTCGGGGCGTGTACAGCCCCACTCATTATTATGTAAGAGTGTCATGGGTGGCGATTTGGGGGCACCCCTTGCTCCTGGAAATGACCCCGCCCAGCGCATCCCACTACCACTGTTGGGAGTCCAGAAACCAAGGATGAGACCAAGGGGCAAGGGGCTACGCTGGCGGTGGCCAGGCAATCGCAGGCCCTCTACCGGGGGAAGGGCTTGCTGGCACCTTCCCCGATGGAGGACCTACCTCTGGACGGCACGCGCCACCATCGTGGTGGCACCCTATGCTGAGGGCGCGGGGGAAGCTCTGGCGTCGGGCTCCCCCCGCGCAACCCCAAGTGCGTTCCACCTGCCTAAGTACATGGTCGTGGCGTGGTTCACCTACGATCCAAGTTTAGTGCAATCGTGTCCCTAAGATATTGGTTGTAAACGGTGGTCGTTATAGTCAAAGGTGCTGGCGGGGCGCTGAGTTGGCTCGTAAGGGGCCCCTGCTCCACGTGACCTTGGTGATCTTGACGTCCGGGCCAGCGGGGGAAACGTGTACGGGCTTCTTCTTTGTTCGCGCGGCGCACCCGCCGACGGTGATACAAAGACTCCAGGGGGCATTATCCTGAGACCATCCCCCAGCACCTCTGCTCCTTTGTCCAGAACCTCCGATGTCATGTCCCACCAGCCTGGGAGCGACTTCTCACAATTGTCGAGGTGGAGGCCGCCTGCCTTGGCTGCTCCCTAGTGGCGCGCCTCTTGAGTCAGGCGGGCGGCGCCATACGCTGGGCTGCCTCCGCGGGGCCCCCGGGCTCCTCCCGAAGGAACGAGCAGACACAACTGGGGCGGGCGCGAGCCCCTGGAGGTGCCCGTGAAGTTGGAATGATGCAGAAAGGCGTCGTGCCCTCACAAGCAGTCGAGCAGCTCGGCGACGCGGGAGAGATCAAGGCGTCACAGACACCTTCAGCTAACCTGCATCGCAGCAACTCGCGCGCCACGGCGAGCCTAGCTTGCGTGTTCGCCTGCTCTCGGCGAGCATGCAGGGACGACGCCGTGGCATAGCTGGAGGACCGCACGGTAGTTCGGTCGCGACGCCGAATAGGAGGGGGTGGGAGTGGCCCACGGCACCGGTGGCGGTTGGCGCCAGCATCCGCGCCAGCCATAGGAAGCAAGGGGTGATGATAAACTTCGTGGCCAAGAGGCGCCGCCTGGGTGGTGCGAGCGAGCCAAGCTCAGCGCAAGCTCGAGAGACTTCCGCCTTGGGGACAACGAACGCTGGGCGAGAATAGAAGGGGATCTCCGACATCCCCTACCTGGCGTGCCAAATGTCGGATTCAGGGCTCCGCGGACCCAAGAAAGGTTTGAAATCTGGGGCGTGTGCGAAGAACTCAACCTCTCCTGCCAACGGATGCACCGCTCTTATGTCCTAGCTCGATCAACGGAAAAGGTAAGAGACACGGCAGTTGACCAAGGTTCGGGCCACCTTGCGGTGTAAGACCCTACTCCTGCTTTGGGGTGGATTGGCCTCGCGAAGGGCTAAGGGTAGAAGAACAACCTTAGGAGGTTAGCTCTTGTGTGGGTGTGAACTAGTGAGGGTTCGGGTTCCGTATCCCCCTCCTACGATGGTGGCTAAGCTATATTTATAGCGGCCTCGGTCCTATTCCTCCAAAATGAAGGCGGGAAGGGATCCCACAATGGCCAAGTTTGAAGGGAGACAAGTAGTACATCTTATCATGACGAAAGGTGGTCTTCACTTGCAAAGCTTTTGGTTGTGACTCCGTGGTGGGCTCAGTGATGACATCCGTCCTGCCGTCCTGGCAGTCTTGGTCTCGTTGCACGGGAATGGAAACCTTTGGCTGATTCCTCAGGACCCCGCGCCTGCGTTTGCCTCCTTAGCACCAAAGAGGAAACTTGTTGCTCTGCGCCCGCTGGCACTCGCCTGTCCTTGGTCATCATGTCTTGCGTCACCTCAACCTCATGAGGTGTGCGCCTGCATAGGAATCTCTGCTTCTCAGGAGGCCGCCTGGGGAGGCCGCTCCCTCCGGAGGTCTTGGTGTCGTCCGCTTCACGAGGCTTGGACCCTCACGAGGGTCTTGTCTTGTTGATGCTAAAGATGGGCCATACCAGGCCGTTGATGGAGCACGATGTGGGCCGCAGGCAGGCAAGTCAGGGTACCCTGGTTCCCATAATGCCGACACACTAGGTTTGCTAACCAGTCCGGGTGCCGTACTTCCCGAATGACACCGGCCTCTTGCATCTTGTGGACCTTCTGGAAATTGAACGCTTGCTTCTCTTATGCTTGACGCCGCGCCTTCTGCTTCACCGGGCGCGCGCCGGGGCACACCATCAGGTGGTGCTCGACACCTCCCTCGGGACGCCAACCAAGTCGGACGCTTCCCACGCAAATACGTCTTTGTTGGCCCTCAGGAAGCCAACCAACACCTCTTCCTAGTCCGAGGGGAGGCCCATGCCTATGGTGAATGTGGGGCCCAAGCCCCCATTGTCGACTGGCACCTGCTTCATCTCAGCTCGGTCCTGAGAAAACAACTGCTTTTTATTTGCGGACGCGGCCTCCGGGGGCAATGGTACCGGGGCACGAGGCCGCCGCAGCCTTGTAGGCGAGCTTAAGGGCCCGGACCACGTCTTTTGTGTCTCCGGCCACCGTGATGATGCCGCTGTTGCCTGACATCTTCATGATGTTGTAGCCTGGATGGGTCGCCACCATGAACTTGGCGAGGTCTGGATACCCCAGGATGGCGTTGTACGGAAGGTTGATGCGGGCCATGTCGAAGTCAGTGAGCTCGATGCGGTAGTTATTGCGCGTGCCGAAGGTGACGGGGAGGCGCACTTGCCCCAAGGGGGTGGTTGATCCATTGACTACCCCCGAGAAGGGCTTGGTCGGTGCGAGCTGGTCGTACAGCATCTGGAGCAGGTCGAAGGTTTCCACAGAGAGGACGTTTAGGTCGGCGGCGCCGTTGATGAGGGTCTTGGTGATGGCGACGTTGCTGATGGTGGGCGTGCATAGCATGGGCAGGGTTCCCGCAGCCGCCGTGGTCTCTGGGTGATCCCTGGAATCAAAGGTGATGCCGACCTCGGGCGTCTCGAGGCCTTGAGAAGCCTCTCGCTGCATCCGTGCAGCACCCGCCCGACAGAAAAGCTGCTTGACATGGCGGCCAGAGGCAGGCGCTTGTGACCCACCGATGATGCACATGACTACATGGGGTGCCGGTGTCGCGAAGCGCACAATGAATCGGTCGAGAAGCTCCTCCCAGGAGGACACCGAGGCCTCTGGGAGGCCGTGTAACCAGGAGCGTGGCATCTTCGCAAGGGCCTGATGCCTGCTTGAACTACGTCGGTATCCCCAAAGAGTAAGGGATGATGCAGCACAGCGAGGGTAGGTATTTTCCTCAGTTATGAGACCAAGGTTATCGAACCAGTAGGAGAACCAAGCAACACAACATAAACTGCCCCTGCACACAAATAACAAATACTCGCAACCCGACGTGTTAAAGGGGTTGTCAATCCCTTTCGGGTAACGATGCCACAAATTGGCGAGAATACGTGATAAAGTTGTGATAAATAGGGTAAATAGATCGCAAATCAAATAAAGTGCAGCAATGTATTTTTGTATTTTTGGTTTAAGAGATCTGAAAATAAAAGCAAAGGAAAATAGATTGCAAAGGCAAATATGATAAGAAGAGACTCGGGGGGCCGTAGGTTTCACTAGTGGCTTCTCTCGAGAAAAATAGCAAACGGTGGGAAAACAATTACTGTTGGGCAATTGATAGAACTTCAAATAATCATGACGATATCCAGGCAATGATCATTATATAGGCATCACGTCCAAAATTAGTAGACCGACTCCTGCCTGCGTCTACTACTATTACTCCACACATCAACCGCTATCCAGCATGCATCTAGTATATTAAGTTCATGGAAAAATGGAGTAATGGAATAAGAAAGATAACATGATGTAGACAAGATCTATTTATGTAGAAATAGACCCCATCTTGTTATCCTTAATAGCAATGATACATACGTGTCGTTCCCCCTGTGTCACTAGGATCAAGCACCGTAAGATCGAACCCATCAGAAAGCACCTCTTCCCATTGCAAGATAAATAGATCAAGTTGGCCAAGCAAAACCCAAATATCAGAGACGAAATACGAGGCTATAATCAATCATGCATATAAGGGATCAAAGAACACTCAAATAACTTTCATGGATAAAAACATAGATCTGATCATAAACTCAAAGTTCATCAGATCCCAACAAACACATCGCAAAAAGACTTACATCATATGGATCTCCAAGAGACCATTGTATTGAGAATCAAGAGAGAGAGAGAGAGAGAGAGAGAGAGAGATAGAGAGAGAGAGGAAGCCATCTAGCTACTAACTATGGACCCGTAGGTCTACAAAGAACTACTCAAGCATCATCGGAGAAGCACCAATGGACATGATGAATGATACGTCTCCAACGTATCTATAATTTTTTATTGTTCCATGCTATTATATTATCTGTTTTGGATGTTTAATGGGCTTTAATATGCTCTTTTATATTATTTTTGGGACTAACCTATTAACCGAAGGCCCAGTGCCAGTTTCTGTTTTTTTGCCTATTTTAGAGTTTTGCAGAAAAGGAATACCAAACGGAGTCCAAACAGAATGAAACCTTCACGATGATCTTTCTTGGACCGAAAGCAAACTAGAGGACTTGGAGATGAAGTCATAGACGCAACAAGGCTTCCATGAGGCAGGACGGTGCGTCTAGGGGGGTAGGCACGCCCCCACCCTCGTGGGCCCCTCGTAGCTCCACCGACCTAGTTCTTTCGCCTATATATACTCTTGTACCCTAAAAACATCAGGGGGAGACACGAAATCACTCTTCCACCACCACAACCTTCTGTGCCCATGAGATCCCATCTTGGGCCCTTTTCCGGCGATCTGTCGGAGGGGGATTCGATCATGGAGGGCTTCTACATCAACACCATTACCTCTCTGATGAAGCGTAAGTAGTTAACCACAGACCTTCGGGTCCATAGTTATTAGCTAGATGGCTTCTTCTCTCTCTTTGATTCTCAATACAAAGTTCTCCTCGATGTTCTCGAAGATCTATTCGATGTAATATTATTTTGCGGTGTGTTTGCCGAGATCCGATGAATTGTGGATTTATGATCAAGATTATCTATGAATATTATTTGGTTCTGCTCGGAATTCTTATATGCATGATTTGATATCTTTGCAAGTCTCTTCGAATTATTGGTTTAGTTTGGCCTACTAGATTGATTGTTCTTGCAATAGGAGAAGTGCTTAGCTTTGGGTTCAATCTTGTGGTGTCCTTTCCCAGTGACAGTAGGGGCAGCAAGGCACGTATTGTATTGTTGCCATCGAGGCTAACAAGATGGGGTTTATATCATATTGCTTGAGTTTATCCCTCTACATCGTGTCATCTTGCTTAATGTGTTACTCCGTTCTTATGAACTTAACACTCTAGATGCATGCTAGATAGCGCTCGATGTGTGGAGTAATAGTAGTAGATGCAGGCAGGAGTCAGTGTACTTGACACGGACGTGATGCCTATGTTCATGATCATTGCCTTAGATGCCATCAAAATTATGCGCTTTTCTATCAATTGCTCGGCAGTAATTTGTTCACCCACCGTAATACATGCTATCTCAAGAGAAGCCACTAGTGAAATCAATGGCCCCCGGGTCTCTTTTCCATCATATTAAGTTTATTTTCCATATTATTGAATCTCGTTCACATCCTGCTAGTTTCCGACCTACTATTTTGCAATCTTTACTTTCCAATCTATACATCAAAAATACCAAAAATATTACTTTATTATCTCTATCATATCTCACTTTTGCGAACGATCGTGAAGGGATTGACAACCCCTTTATCGTGTTGGTTGCAAGTTCTTGATTGTTTGTGCAGGTATTCGGTGACTTGTGCGTCGTCTCCTACTGGATTGATACCTTGGTTCTCAAAAACTTAGGGAAATACTTACGCTACTTTGTTGCATCACCCTTTCCTCTTCAAGGGAAAACCAATGCAAGCTCAAGAGGTAGCAAGAAGGATTTCTGGCACCGTTGCCGAATAGATCTACGCCAAGTCAAGCCATACCAAGTACCCATCATAAACTCTTCTCCCTTGCATTACATTATTCACCATTCGCCTCTCGTTTTCCTCTCCCCCACTTCTAAAATGATTTTCGAAAACCTTTGCCTTTTCTTTGCCTTCTTCCCGTATGTCCTTTTGTTTGTGTTTCCATGTGCCTCTATTTGCTTGCATCTTTGCTTGCTAAAAATCTATTGATATGGATCCACTTAAAGTGTTCTACTTGGATCATCTTCGATCTATATGTGCTCGTGCTGAAAACCCAACTAGTTTAGTTGAGGGAAAATCTTTAGATGAGCATGCTCATTTTGTGCATCACTGTGTGTCTGAAAAAGAGAGACTCTTATGGGATCAAATAAACAGATTGTTGTGTTATGTTTGGAATCTTTGTGAAATTTATGATTTTACTTGTTGCTCTAAGAACCCTAAGAAACACCTCCCCTACCTATGTGAGTTTAATGATAATGAAATCTTATCTTCTTATGCAATAGGTGTTTATAGTTACTATGATATCGAACAAATTGAAGAATTTGTTGCTTTTAAGGGTGTTTATGAAGTTGCTTCTTTGATTGAAAAGTATGATATTACTCTCTACAAATCTGAAAATTTTGACATACTTAAATATTGCTATGAAAGCTATGCTCATAATGTCTATGTCAAAGAATTTATTGAAAGAATGTCTGCTGCTTTGGAAGATAATAATTATATGCATGAATCTATAGATAATTATGATTCTAATGATTTGATTGAAATATCCCTTGATGAACATGATGCTTGCTATTCTTGTGGCCATGATGCCAATATTTATGGAGATGGATTTGCTATAGTCCCTTATGTTAAACATGAGACCGTTGCTATTGCACCCATACTTGATAGTTCCTTCGATGAAAAGCATGATTGCAATGATGTTATTATAAATTCTCTTAATTTTAATTGTGTTAATGATATGCAAAACCTCAAGCTTTGGGATGCTAGTTTTGCTATTGCTACTATTTGTTGTAATGATCATGATTGGGGTGATTCTTGTTATGATCTTGAAAATTTATTTAAGCCCCATGATGGATATGAGATTGATAATAGTGTTTGCAATAATATTGAAAGTGGGTTTGGAAGAGTGTCAACTTTAGATCCCACATATTTGGAGAACGTTCAATCTTATGAAATTTTTGATAGAAGTGGGTTTGGAGAGGTCATGACATTATTTAATGTTAATCCCACTATTTTGGAAGAGTGTCAACTTCGCATGCATGTGGATCGTGTTGAAAATATTTGATGTGGTAGCTATTTTGTTGAATTTGCTTATGATCCCACATGTAATTATTATGATAGAGGAAAATATGGTTGTAGAAATTTTCATGTTACTAAATTACCTCTAATTATGTTGAGATTGCTATTGTTTCTTTCCGGTTCCTTGCATATGCTAGTTTTTGCTTGCTATGATAATATGTTTTCCTATAAGGTGCCTATGCATAGGAAGTATGTTATACTTAGATGTGTTTGTCACATGTTTCATGATTCTTTGTTTGTGCTTCAATTTTTGTCTTTCATGCGAGCATCATTGAAATCTCAATGCCTAGCTAGGGGCGTTAGACGATAGCGCTTGTTGGGAGGCAACCCGATTTTATTTTTGTTCTTTACTTTTTTGATCCTGTTTACTAATAAATAATTTATCTAGACTCTGGTTAGATGTGGTGTTATGTTTTAATTAGTGTTTGTGCCAACTAGAACCTTTGAGAAGACTTGGGTGAAGTCAATGCGATCTTGCTGTAAAAAACAGAATCTTTTGCGCTCGCGAGAATAGCTGTCATTTTTTAAAGAAGAGTGATTTTAGGTTGATTCTTTTTGAAGAAGATTAATAGGAAAATTTCTCACGTCCAAAAATTTATTTCTGAATTTTTGTAGTTACTGAAGTATTCGAAAGTTACAGATTTCTACAGACTGTTCTGTTTTCGACAGATTCTGTTTTTCGTGTGTTGTTTGCTTATTTTGATGAATCTATGAGTAATATCAGGGGCTATGAACCATAGAGAAGTTGGAATACAGTAGGTTTAACACCATTATAAATAAATAATGAGTTCAATACAGTACCTTAAAGTGGTGGTTTATTTCTTTATACTAATGGAGCTCATGAGATTTTCTGTTGAAGTTTTGTGTTGTGAAGTTTTCAAGTTTTGGGTAAAGATTTGATGGATTTTGGAATAAGGAGTGGCAAGAGCCTAAGATTGTGGATGCCCAAGGCACCCCAAGGTAAAATTCAAGGACAACCAAAATCTTAAGCTTGGGGATGCCCCGGAAGGCATCCCCTCTTTCATCTTCGTCTATCAGTAACTTCACTTGAGGCTATATTTTTATTCACCCCATGATATGTGTTTTGCTTGGAGCGTCTTGTATGATTTTAGTCTTTGCTTTTTAGTTTACCACAATCATACTTTCTGTACACACCTTTTGGGAGAGACACGCATGAATCGGAATTTATTAGAATACTCTATGTGCTTCACTTATATCTTTTGAGCTAGACAATATTGCTCTAGTGCTTCACGTATATCTTTTTAGAGCACGACACTGGTTTTATTTTATAGAAGTGTTGATCTCTCATTCTTCACTTATATTATTTTGAGATTCTTTTAGAACAGCATGGTAATTTGCTTTGGTTATAAAATTATTCCTAATATGATGGGCATCCAAGATGGTATAATAAAAACTTTCATATAAAGTGCATTGAATACTATGAGAAGTTTGATTCTTTATGATTGTTTTGAGATATGAAGATGGTGCTATTAGAGTCATGCTAGTAGAGTAGTTGTGAATTTGAGAGATACTTGTGTTAAAGTTTGTGATTCCCGTAGCATGCACGTATGGTGAACCGTTATGTGATGAAGTTGGAGTAGGACTTATTTATTGATTGTCTTCCTTATGAGTGGCGGTCGGGGACGAGCGATGGTCTTTTCCTACCAATCTATCCCCCTAGGAGCATGCACATAATATTTTGTTTCGATAACTAATAGATTTTTGCAATAAGTATGTGAGTTCTTTATGACTAATGTTGAGTCCATGGATTATACAAACTCTCTCGCTTCCACCATTGCTAGCCTCTTTAGTACCGCGCAACTTTCGCCGGTACCATACACCCACCATATACCTTCCTCAAAACAGCCACCATACCTACCTATTATGGCATTTCCATAGCCATTCCGAGATATATTGCCATGCAACTTTCCACTGTTCCGTTTATTATGACACGCTCCATCATTGTCATATTGCTTTGCATGATCATGTAGTTGACATCGTATTTGTGGCAAAGCCACCATTCATCATTTTTCATACATGTCACTCCTGAATCATTGCACATCCCAGTACACCGCTGGAGCCATACACATAGAGTTATATTTTGTTCTAAGTATCGAGATGTAATTATTGAGTTGTAAAGTAAATAAAAGTATGATGATCTTCATTATTAGAGCATTGTCCGTATGAGAAAAGGATGATGGAGACTATGATTCCCCCACAAGTCGGGATGAGACTCCGGACGAAAAATATAAAAATATATAAAAAAATAAGCCATAAAAAAAGAGAAAAGGCCCAAATAAAAAAATGAGAGAAAAAGAGAGAAGGGGCAATGCTACTATCCTTTTTCCGCACTTGTGCTTCAAAGTAGCACCATGATCTTCATGATAGAGAGTCTCCTATGTTGTCACTTTCATATACTAGTGGGAATTTTTCATTACAGAACTTGGCTTGTATATTCCAATGATGGGCTTCCTCAAAGTGCCCTAGGTCTTCATGAGCAAACAAGTTGGATGCACACCCACTTAGTTTCTTTTTGAGCTATCATACACTTATAGCTCTCATCTGTTGCATGGCAATCCCTACTCAATCACATTGATATCTATTGATGGGCATCTCCATAGCCCATTGATACACCTAGTTGATGTGATACTATCTTCTCCTTTTTGTCTTCTCCACAACCACCATTCTATTTCACCTATAGTGCTATGTCCATGGCTCATGCTCATGTATTGCGTGAAGATTGAAAAAGTTGGAGAACATTAAAAGTATGAAACAATTGCTTGGATTGTCATCGGGGTTGTGCATGATTAAATACTTTGTGTGATGAAGATAGAGCATAACCAGACTATATAATTTTGTAGGGATAGCTTTCTTTGGACATGTTATTTTGAGAAGACATGATTGCTTTGTTAGTATGCTTGAAGTATTACTATTTTTATGTCAACATTAAACTTTTGTGTTGAATCTTTTGGATCTGAACATTCATGCCATAATAAAGAAAATTACATTGATAAATATGTTAGGTAGCATTCCACATCAAAAATTCTGTTTTTTATCATTTACCTACTCGAGGATGAGCAGGAATTAAGCTTGGGGATGCTTGATACGTCTCCAACATATCTATAATTTTTTATTGTTCCATGATATTATAATATCTATTTTGGATGTTTAATGGGATTTAATATGCTCTTTTATATTATTTTTGGGACTAACCTATTAACCGAAGGCCCAGTGTCAGTTTCTATTTTTTTGCCTATTTTAGAGTTTTGCAGAAAAGGAATACCAAACGGAGTCCAAACAGAATGAAACCTTCGCAATGATCTTTCTTGGACCGAAAGCAAACCAGAAGACTTGAAGATGAAGTCGGAGATGCAACGAGGCGTCCACGAGGCAGGAGGGCGCGCCCAGGGGGTAGGCACACCTCCCACCCTCGTAGGCCCCTCGTAGCTCCACCGACCTAGTTCTTTTGCCTATATATACTCTTATACCCTAAAAAATCAGGGGGGGCACGAAACCACTTTTCCACCTCCGCAACCTTCTGTACCCATGAGATGCCATCTTGGGGCCTTTTCTGGCCATCTGCCGGAGGGGGATTCGATCATGGAGGGCTTCTACATCAACACCATTACCTCTCCGATGAAGCATGGGTAGTTTACCACAGACCTTCGGGTCCATAGTTATTAGCTAGATGGCTTCCTCTCTCTCTTTGATTCTCAATACAAAGTTCTCCTCGATGTTCTTGGAGATCTATTCGATATAATATTCTTGTGTGGTGTGTTTGCCAAGATCCGATGAATTGTGGATTTATGATCAATATTATCTATGAATATTATTTGGTTCTTCTATGAATTCTTATATGCATGATTTGATATCTTTGCAAGTCTCTTCAAATTACTAGTTTAGTTTGGCCTACTAGATTGATCTTTCTTGCAATAGGAGAAGTGCTTAGCTTTGGGTTCAATCTTGTGGTGTCCTTTACCAGTGACAGTAGGGGCAGCAAGGCACGTATTGTATTGTTGCCATCAAGGATAACAAGATGGGGTTTATATCATATTGCTTGAGTTTATCCCTCTACATCGTGTCATCTTGCTTAATGTGTTACTCCGTTCTTATGAACTTAACACTCTAGATGCATGCTAGATAGCGCTCGATGTGTGGAGTAATAGTAGTAGATGCAGGCAGGAGTCAGTGTACTTGACACGGATGTGATGCCTATATTCATGATCATTGCCTTAGATGCCATCAAAATTATGTGCTTTGCTGCAACACCCTTTCCTCTTCAAGGGAAAACTAACGCAAGCTCAAGAGGTAGCAATGACCCCTCCATGATGGTGTCTAGATTGGATCTGGTATTTCTAGAACTTGCGGTGGCTGGAATTGATTTTCATCGACTCCCCTAGGGTTTTTGGAATATTTGGGTATTTATAGAGCAAAGAGGCGGTGCAGGAGGCCATCGAGGTGGGCACAACCCACCTGGGCACGCCTGGGCCCCCGGGCGCGCCCTGGTGGGTTGTGCTCCCCTCGGAGCACCCCTCTGGTACTTTCTTGGCCCATATTTTGTCTTCTGTCTAGAAAAAATCCACAAAAAGTTTCATAGACTACGCTTGGTATTGATTTCCTGCAATGTAAAAACAAGCAGGAAACAGCAACTGGCACTGGGAACTATGTCAATAGGTTAGTACCAAAAATGATATAAAATGATTGTAAAACATCCAAGAATGATAATATAACAGCATGGAACAATCAAAAATTATAGATACGTTGGAGACGTATCAACATCCCCAAGCTTAATTCCTGCTCATCCTCGAGTAGGTAAATGATAAAAACAGAATTTTTGATGTGGAATGTTGCCTTTGGGGTCTTGTCTTGGGGGTCTTGCCACTGGGCCGTACCGGGCCGTCGAAGAGGCCACGGCGTGGGCCGCAAGCAGGCAGATCTGGGTACCCCCATTCCCAGAACGCCGGCAGCTTGTAGTTCGTCACTTTGCAAATTTCTCAAGTTGTATTTCCTCAGTGATGAATTTGTAAAAATCTCCTATTCACCCCCCTCTAGTCTATATAACGCACTTTCAATTGGAATCAGACCAAGGTACTCCCTTGTTCTGTGTGATTTTGGTTTAACCACCTGGAGTTTTAGTTATGTCGACTGCAGGCATGAAGGAAATGTCCGTTGCATGCCCCATCTCTAATGGTCATGATTATCCCAAGTGGAAGGTCATGATCAGGAAGCGCCTCTTGGCGATGAACAGTGTGCTGTGGACCGTCACTGAGATTGGTCTTACTAATCTATGAAAGATGGCGCATGCTAATGACATTCGCAAGTATACTCGGCTGGATACTTTGGCGAGGGATATCATCTACACCCACCTATCCAGTGATGAGTCCAGGCGCATTATGCATCTTTGCAATGTGAAGCTTATATGGGACCGGATCTATGATGTCTATGAAGGTCATCGAACTTGTCAGGACCCCTGGTTTCTCGAGTTCAAGGAATCACTCAAAACGATGACTTTCGAACCTGAATCATCTTCTTCAGCACCATGCCTCAAGGAAAAGGGTGCCAAGGTACTCGAATATCCCTCCTCCTCTGAATCTAGTGAGGATGAATCCGATGATGATCTGAAACGTAGCTATTCCAAGCTTGCTAATATTGCCACTAAACAACAAAAAGCTTTGGAAAGGATTCAAAATTTGCTAGACAAAAGCGATGACCTGTTAGGTGAGCAGTTGAATTGAACTCAAACCCTGACTGATAATCTTCAACAATTGTAGTCTAAGTTTGATAACCTTCAAGGTCGTCATGAAACCCTCTTAGCCGATCATGAGAAGCTTTCTTATGAATTTCTTCAAAGAAAGCAAGATCTTGAGAAACTAAGGGTGAGTCATGATGATCTCCAGAAGGAAAATGATTCCTCGCTTGCTCAACAGGATCCATGTGATGACCTCTAGGTAGGGTTGCAATCTCAAAGGATCGACACATGACAAAGTCATGCTTGTCGAGTCCCTCGGATTCAACCTCATGTTTGTCTCAATGCTTTATGAACTTGATATGGTTGTCATGTTTGGCAAATATCATTGCATAGTACTCATGGAATCTGACAAATCCAAAGTCTTCAAAGGCTTTAGAAGGGGAGACTTGTATATTGTTGATTTCTTTGCATGACCACAGCCTGCCACATGTCTACTTCAAAAGCTTCAGAAGGTTGGCTCTGGCATCATCGACTCGGCCATGCTGGCATGAGGAACTTGCACATGCTTGTGAAGAAGAAGCACGTCATTGGCATCGAGGGTGTCAAATTTCTCAAAGATCATCTTTGTGGGGCTTGTGAGGCTGGAAAGATGACCAGATCCAAGCATCCCTCAAAGACTATCATGACTACCACTCGTCCTTTTGAATTTCTTCATGGACCTCTTTGTCCCCACTCATTATGCCACACTAACAAATGCAGCATCATTATATGGCTTTGTTATTGTTGATTATTACCCTCGTTACACCTGAGTGCATATCATTATGTACAAAACTGAAGTGTCGGAAGTCTTCAGATGATTTTCCTCAAGGGCCTTGATGAATTTCGGTGTGAAGATCAAGCATATCATGAGTGACAATGGGACCGAGTTCAAAAATACTAGTCTTGATGACTATCTTGATGAACCTGGTATTACTCATGAGTTATCTGCCCCATACACTCCTCAGCAGAATGGCGTCATGGAGCGCAAGAACATGACTCTTGTTGAGATGGCTCGCACTATGCTTGATGAATACAAGATGCCTCATCGCTTCTGGCCTGAGGCTATTGATACCGTGTGACACATCATAAACAGGGTATATCTTCACAAATTCTTCAAGAAGACCTCATATGAACTTCTCACTAACAAGAAAACCAATGTGAGTTATTTCAAAGTCTTCGATGCTAAATGTTGGATTAGAGATCCTCATCACAATTCTAAATTTGCACCGCAAGCACACGAGGGTTTTATGCTTGGTTACGGAAAGGACTCGCACACCTAAAGAGTCTTCAACACCTATCACCACAAGGTTGTTGAAATTGTAGATGTGTGGTTTGATGAAAGTAATGGCTCACAAAGAGAGCACCTACCTCCTCTGTTAGATGAAATGTCACCAGAGGAATCCATCAAGTTCAAGGCCACTGAGGATGTCATAACCACTGAAGAAGTTATTCCAGATCGTGAGGACAATCATACTGGTGCACCTGAGGAAAATGGTTCTGAAGAAAATGCTCAGCCCAATCAAAGTCATCAACATGTCCATCCTTGCGTGGCAAATGAAGTGCAGATTGAAAAAATCCTCGACGACATCAATGCACCAGGTCCTCTCACGCACTCAAAAGCTTCACATTTGTCTAACTTTTGTGGGCACTTCACTTTTGTCGCTATCACAGAGCACACCAAAGTTGATGAGCCATTTTTGGAGCCTGAGTGGATTCAAGCTATGCAAGAGGAATTACATCAATTCGAGCTCAACAACGTGTGGGAGTTTGTCAAGCGACTAGATCCTCGCAAGCATAACATCATAGGTACCAAGTGGATCTACCGCAACAAGCAAGACGAAAATGGCCTAGTGGTGAGGAATAAGGCTCTCTTCTAGCTCAAGGCTACACACAGGTTGAAGGAATTTTCGATGAAACTTCTGCACCTGTTGCTAGACTTGAAGCTATTCGCATATTGGTTGCTTATGCTAACCATCATAATATCATCTTATATAAAATGAATGTGAAAAGTGCATTCCTCAATGGTAAGCTTCAGGAAGAAGTATATGTTGCTCCACCCCCAGGTTTTGAAGATCCTGAGCATCCTGACAAAGTCTTAAGACTCAACATGGCCCTCTATGGCCTCAAGCAGCCCCCTCAGGCGTGGTATGATGTAGTGAAGGAATTCCTCATGAAGAAAGGCTTCAAACCCGGTTCACTTGACCCAACTCTTTTCACCAAAACATATGGTGATGAATAATTCGTGTGCCAAATATATGTATACGATATTATCTTTGGTTATACTAACCAACATTACAGTGACGAATTTGCCTACATGATGAGTCAAGAATATCAAATGTCTGTGATGGGAGAATTGAAATTCTTCTTAGGTCTTCAAACTCATCAACAACGCAATGGCATCTTAATATCTCAAGGGAAATACCTCAAGGATGTATTGAGCAAATTCGGCATGCAAGATTGCAAATGCGTCAAAATCCCTGTGCCCATAAATGGCCATCTATGCACCGATGAAAATGGTAAAGACTTCAACCAAAAGGTATACTGCTACATGATTGGCTCTTTATTGTATCTATGTGCATCTAGGCCGGATATTATGCTTAATGTTTGCATGTGCACCCGTTTTCAAGGTACACTGAAGGAATCACACCATAAGGCTGTGAAACATATTCTTCGATATCTAGCTCACACTCCAACACTTCGATTATGGTATCCCAAGGGCTAGGTGTGACGCCCCCGATTCAATCGTACACTAATCATGCACGCAAACGTGTACGATCAAGATCAGGGACTCACGGGAAGATATCACAACACAACTCTAAAAACATAAATAAGGCATACAAGCATCATAATACAAGCCAGGGGGCCTCAAGGGCTCGAATACAAGTGCTCGATCATAGACAAGTCAGCGGAAGCAACAATATCTGAGAACAGACATAAGTTAAACAAGTTTGCCTTAAGAAGGCTAGCACAAACTGGGAAACAGATCGAAAGAGGCGCAGGCCTCCTGCCTGGGATCCTCCTAACTACTCCTGGTCGTCGTCAGCGGGCTGCACGTAGTAGTAGGCACCTCCGGTGTAGTAGGAGTCATCGACGATGGTGGCGTCTGGCTCCTGGACTCCAGCATCTGGTTGCGACAACCAGAAAGAAAGGAAAAGGGGAAAAGGGGGGAGAAAGCAACCATGAGTACTCATCCAAAGTACTCGCAAGCAAGGAGCTACACTACATATGCATGGGTATATGTGTAAAGGGCCATATCAGTGGACTGAACTGCAGAATGCCAGAATAAGAGGGGGATAGCTAATCCTGTCGAAGACTACGCTTCTGGCAGCCTCCGTCTTGCAGCATGTAGAAGAGAGTAGATTGAAGTCCTCCAAGTAGCATCGCATAGCATAATCCTACCCGGCGATCCCCTCCTCGTCGCCCTGTTAGAGAGCGATCACCGGGTTGTATCTGGCACTTGGAAGGGTGTGTTTTATTAAGTATCCGGTTCTAGTTGTCATAAGGTCAAGGTACAACTCCAAGTCGTCCTGTTACTGAAGATCACGGCTATTCGAATAGATTAACTTCCCTGCAGGGGTGCACCACATAACCCAACACGCTTGATCCCATTTGGCCGGACACACTTTTCGAGGTCATGCCCGGCCGCGGAAGATCAACACGTCGCAACCCAACCTAGGCACAACAGAGAGGTTAGCACGCCGGTCTAAACCTAAGCGCACAGGGGTCTGGGCCCATCGCCCTTAGCACACCTGCACATTGCGAACGCGGCCGGAAGCAGAACTAGCCCCCTTAATACAAGAGCAGGCTTACGTTCCAATCTGGCGCGTGCCGCTCGGTTGCTGACGTCATGAAGGCTTCGGCTGATACCATGACATCGAGTGCCCATAACTGTTCCCGCGTAGTTGGTTAGTGCATATAGGCCAGTAGCCAGACTCAGATCAAATACCAAGATCTCGTTAAGCGTGTTATTATGAAGCAACCGCGAATGCCAACCAGGGCCAGGCCCACCTGTCTCCTAGGTGGTCTCAACCTGCCCTGTCGCTCCGCCACAAAGTAACAGTCGGGGGCCGTCGGGAACCCAGGCCCACCTCTACCGGGATGGAGCCACCTGTCCTTTCAGCCCCCACATCGGGATCACTTGCGGGTACTCAACGAGCTGACCCGACTTTAGTCATCGTCTGTATAATATGTATGTATGTATGTATGTATAGTATATACCCGTGATCACCTCCCGAGTGATCACGGTCCAATAGTATAGCAAGGCAGACTGACAAGAATGTAGGGCCAATGATGATAAACTAGCATCATATACTAAGCATTTAGGATTGCGGGTAGGGTATCAATGACTGTAGCAACAATGGCAGGCTATGCAACAGAATAGGAGTAACCGAACAGTAACATGCTACACTACTCTAATGCAAGCAGTATAGAGAAGAATAGGCGATATCTGGTGATCAAGGGGGGGGCTTACCTGGTTGCTCTGGCAAGAAGGAGGGGTCGTCAACTCCGTAGTCGAACTGGGCAGCAGCAGCAGCGGTCTCGTAGTCTACCGAAGAGAAGAGGGGGAAGAAACAATGAATACCATGCAAACAGCATATTGATGCATGACATGACAAGTAACGATGCTAGGTGTGCCCAATCACAGTAGTAGGTGATACCGATGAAGGGGGAAAACATCCGAGAAAGTATTCCCGGTGTTTCGCGTTTTTGGACAAATGAACCGGAGGTGAAATGTTGCAGGTTCACTATGCTAGGGACATGTGGCGGACGAACGGGCTGCGTATCTGGATTCGTCTCATCGTTCTGAGCAACTTTCATGTACAAAGTTTTTCCATCCGAGCTACGGTTTACTTAATATTAATTTTAAAAGGTTTAATCAATTTTCTAGAATTAAAAGATTATGTTAATTCGAAATTGCATTTATGACGTCAGCGTGACATCAACAGTCAACTCTGGTTGTTGACTGGTCAAGCTGACACGTGGGTCCCACTGGTCATAGACTCAGATCAACTAAACCGGGTTAATTAGACTAACTAAGTGATTAGGCTAATTTATATTAGTTAGATTAGTTAAACAGGATTAATTAACTTAATTAACTCATTAACTAATTAATTAATTAATTAATTAATCCTAACATTTTTTTATTCTTTTTTTAACTAAAACGTTCCAGGGGCTGGGCCCCGTTTGGCAGTGGCCCAGAGGCCTTAGCGGTTACGGGCGTGCGGGCTCATGCCCGAGTGGGCGCAGCGGGCGTGGCCTATAGGGGCGCACCCGACTGGGGCGAGCCCAGGCGCTGGGGATCGGGTGAGGCCATCGGCGCGGCCGCCGGCTCCCACGGCGCCGTCCAGCAGAAGCGGCGGAGATGTGGAACCGAAGCAGGAGGCGGCGCGTCGAGGCGGGCGTAGATGGCCGCGACGGCCGGCAGGGTGGCCGCGAACCGTGTGCAGAGAAGGCGGGAATGGCCGAAGCGGCACACGGAGAGGGAAGGCGAGGCCGGGGCGAACAGGGGAGTAGCGACGTGAGCGGCTACGGCGGGTGGAACTGGCGTGGCACGGGCGCGCGGGTCACGTGGTCGGGCGCGCACGCTGGGCGCGGCCAGCGCGGGGTGACCGCGGTAGGGGTACGTTCAAACGGTGAGTGGCGATGGGAGAGACACTATGAGAGGGCAGAGGAGAAAGGGAGGGGTGGTGGATCACTGGGCCCTGCAGGTGTGCGAGAGTGAGCTCGGGGAGGGCTCGACGGCGGCATGCTCCGGCGATGGGGACGGCGCGGTGGCTCTGGCGACGGCGTCGGGATGGTGGTGATGGCCGTCGAGGGCGACAGGGTCGAGGGGGGTGAAGGGGACGATGTTTCGGCGAGGAGAGGGACGAGGAGGCGAGGAGGAGGACAGTGAGGCGGCGACGAGGTCCGGCAACGGCGTGGCAGCTCCGGGGCGACGGGATCGGGGCATCGGCGTCGGCGGTTTGTTCCCCCTCCTAATCCAATCGGGAGAGATGGGGGAGGGAGATATTTCGGGGAGGAGTGGGGTAACGAGAGGGGGGAAGTGGGGGCGACGGGCTCTAGGGTTCGGTCGCGGGGTAGGTGTAGGTCGGGGTGGGCCAGTTCGACTGGGCCGGCAGGAGTGGCCAGCTGGGCCGGTTGGCCCCGGGGGGGTCTCTCTTTTATTTGCATTTTATAAAAATGTGTTTGCTTTATTATAATTACCCTTGTAATATCCGGCACCCACCGAACATTTTTGTTTCAACTTTTGAAAACTTTTATTGTTGACATTAATTTGACTTTGAATTTTGAAGCGGTTTCGAATTAACCCGAGGTTAACTACAGTGACAAAGGTGACGTGGCACCATTAACGTGAGATTACTGTAGTATGATTATCCGGGCGTCACAATTCTCCTCCACTACAAGAAATCTCATCCCGAGATTTAAGAGGTAGTGAAAGGGGGGAGGTTTGGTAACGAATCTAGCGGGTCTTCTCATTCTGGCTTGCTCTTCTCGAAGAGACCGGTCCAATACATTGATGTCTTCATTCCTTTGCTTCCGGTCATCATGATGAAGTCGACATCCTTTCTTCGGGATCTTCATCGTACTTACGAATAGGTAACGGGGCAGATCGGCAACGATAGAATGCTATAAGGGTAATAATCTGGGATTAACCCATGAATGAGTATATGAGTACCTCTCGAGTTGAACAAATAAAACACATCGAGAGTGAGGTTCGAAGGTACAATAAGAGGTTCCAAGCAGATAGATAGTTGCTCGAAGTCTGAACCAGAGTGAGAAAGGGGTTCAGAGCAGCGAGAGTAAGTATAGCGTCTGATACCAGAATAGAGCACTAGGAAGGTGGCCCGTGAGTTAAATACAAAGCCAAGCACGGGGATAACCATTAGAAATAGGATTGTACAGGTGAGTCAGGTTTCGATCCTGTGAAACGGTGGGTTATGGGCCCACCATGTGGGTTAAAAGTAGGAAGGGCGATGACGTCTTGCACGATCATGTAAGCAAGGCATGTCAGAGGATAGCCTATCAGTTATGTTGACTACATCGTTGGTACCAAGGGCGAGGGATGAAGAGAACCATTTTCCTGCTCGTTGAAACGAGGCAGACCAATAGGCAAAGTTCTCGTCCATCGGTGGTTTACCGAAATGTCATCAACAATAGTAACACGGTCTTACTGACAAGGTTGTACACCATGGTGTTTACATAAGCAGGGAGGTATTACTGCTTATGTCATACCGATCACAGAAAGGTTAAACAAAACAATGGAAAGGAAATGTGATCAACAGATTAAACAGAACAACTCAAAGGAAAATGTGTTTAAACACATATTTCAAGGGTATATCCTTTCCAAGGGCAAGCTGAGCATGATATCCATGGTAGGATATGAAGTAGAAAACCATTTAGGTAAGGGGAGAGGAATTTCATGACATTACCCAAACAACGGTGTTTGGATAGTTGATCAACAAACATTCTGCATGGTGCTACAAATGTGCTTATTGTAAAATCGGAGTACCAGAGACACGCTTTGAGATAGCATTGACATTGTCTTCAAGCAAAGGTCAGACTCAGGATACACGAAGGATCCATCGGGAACAACCTCTAGAATAAGTCTTACAATTTCCTCATGGATGAATGGGTAACCTTGCAGAAAAGGAAACTATAACACTAGGTGCTCCGGCCAGGTGTGCTAGGCATGACATCACCTTACCCGGCCATGTAAAGATGTTATAACTCCTGGAATATGTTCCAACCATCATATCTGACCGAGATTCAGATCTGATTGGTGTTAGGATACCTTAGACTCAGGATGCCTGAGAAGAAGAGGTGCAGCACAAATCAATGAGATGACATTATAAGATTCTCGGGAAATGAACTATAGAAGCAAGTTCCGAAACAAGAGTTCATCATTTAAACCAAGGAGAGGATGAGGGGTAGCTGATGGACTCAGCGACAATTCATTGAGATTCCCAAAAAGATGGATTTCCACAATTATGGGAACAAGGAGATAACATTTGTCATATCAAATGATATAACGATGTATGCTCGAAGAAAAACATACACCATTAAACATTGGTTGAAAGATGCACACAGAAGATGGGCTTAGGTAGCATGACCAACGTTAGAATGGTGGTTCAACAACCAATAGTCTAAGAACGAACTATCGACCATCAACTTCAAAGCAATAGGGTTGCTAGAAGTTCAGAATCGAAGCAGCACTGTACACGTGTTGGTACCCCGGTTCGAATCAACACGGGGACCATGATATGAACGGAGATGGTGAGAAGTATTACTATATCAATAATTCTTAAGAGGTGTTGAAATTCTCACCACATTTTTGACATAAAAGATGGTAATACTCCAGGGTAGAACATAACATAAGTTGGATACCAAGGAACTCAAGGTACCACGCAAAACTAGAACAAGTTTTGTGTTGGGAGGGAGATCAATAATGTTGTTGATGTAAACACAAATCATTGAGGGGGCAATCATGGAATTTCTCATCAGGAACTCAATGTACGTCTCGGAAGAAGTTAAAATGTTGACGATGATCACGACACATTTATCGAGAGGTTCCAAGAAGATGTAATCGATCGGCGACGACATCACACCAAGGTAATGGTGAAGCAAAGGGTTACTATAACCATAGATAAGATACAATCTCATAATCCGGAGTTGTCTCTCAAGACAAACAATATGATGCAAAAAGTTCGATGTAAGCTTAGAGCACTGTCGGGATTGTGTCCCGGAGATGAAGGACCTAGGTAGAATGGTCAAGCAGTCAGCCTGACGATGATGATGTAGTCAATCAGTTGGGAATGACATGATCGAGTACAAAACTCATAAGCAATGAATATTACTAAGAGTTGTCGAATCGCAGTGCGGACTCGATTCACTATTTGGTGTTCTCGGTTGTCGACAACCTAGAACTCGTGGAGTGACTATGATAGGGAAAGGTATTACTTCATCAGAAATTCATAAGATGAAGTGCAATGGGTTGGTATCCTCGAGATACTAGGGGGTAATACTCAAAAGTAGATTAGGATAGAAACTGAACTGGATTGTTGAGTAACGATAGCAGATACTTTAACCTTGTCAAAATAGATGAGGCACTGGAATGGTTTCCTTTCAGAAATATATTAAATAAAGTTAGCATGGTCGGAACCATAGCTGCAAGGGATCCAATATAATGACTCTCGAAGAATTATTCAAATGATTCAATACTTTTGCAAGAAGCTTCCATGATAAGTTCCACATTGGGTCCATGGGCATGAACACAAAGGTTCAGGGTCGACTCCCGCTTCTTCAATGCCTAACCTTTCATTTACTTCTCGTCTTCGAAGAAGTTGTAGAACACAAAATTATCTGGTAAAACTCCAGAATGATATGACTTGTGTAAACTTTCAGGTTCATGCGATTTTAGGGAAGGTATAGGTTCAACCCTTAGGGGTATCTTGGGAACATATACCACAAACTTCGGGGTAAATAATACAAGCTCGAAAGTAGAGCATTGTTCAAAAGCAGATGATACAATTTACCAAAGGCATTATATACCCATGGAAACGCTCTCAAGGTTATTCAATATGAAGGACACTGTCGGATAAAATCAAACAAAGGAACCGATGGTCCACAAGGGATCTGATGTGAGCATCGGTACTCAACCAGAGGAAGAAGAATGCACGGGCATCATATTATAGAACATCTGAATAATTCGATGCTTAGATAACAAAGGAATTATGATTTCCAAAACAAAGGATCAGAAGCAGTCGCTCTAATCAAGGATGGATAAGTTGGATAGACCAGAGGCACAATTGATGACCAATAGTTTGGTCGAGAACCGGCTCATGTTCAAAAATGATGTCTGGCCCGGAAAGATAATTTAGAAGGGTTGATAGATGATTGTGTGCATTCGCACACATGTTGAATCAATAGGATCAAAATGACGGTGTCAAAAGATACTAGTGAATATTGCCAGATATATGGGAAGCATCCATAATGCAAGTAGACAAGTATTTGCAGAGCAATAAAGCTGCTAAGGATTTTCGGAGGATTGAATAGTATTTCAAAGACTTTTGTGAAACACCTGAACAACTGGGGATGAGCGGATACTCGCAAAGTGATAGAAATTATTCTTAGGGGTATTCAGGTGGCAAAGAACTGCAAGGCAGTAGGCACAAAATATTCTCGGGGTATCTTGTGATAACAAGATCGACTGGGAATAAAAGTAAGCACGATAGGTGTAAGTATTTATCCATAGGGATATTTTGGTGGAAGGGAATTGCAAAAGCAACGGGCACAAGGTCTCGAGAGAAAATTGGAGAGTATCTTCGAAATCTTCTGGTGCAGTCGGTGATCATCTGGACTGAAAGGCCTCTCTGGGAGAAAGTATTTTCGAGAACCTAAAGTTAGATTTTAGTAAAAATCGTTTAACCCGAATAGAAGAGAGTTCAGAATCCCAGAGTAAAGGTCAAGGAGTAAAAGACCCTAGTACCACCCAATGGCGACGTGGGCCCGTAAGGCACACAGCCATGTTAGTAAAAGTTTTGTAATATCTAGACTCGACTTCGGCCAAGAAGTGTGGAAGGGGGATTCCTACAAGCAGTCGGCTCTGATACCAACTTGTGACGCCCCCGATTCAATCGTACACTAATCATGCACGCAAACGTGTACGATCAAGATCAGGGACTCACGGGAAGATATCACAACACAACTCTAAAAACATAAATAAGTCATACAAGCATCATAATACAAGCCAGGGGGCCTCGAGGGCTCGAATACAAGTGCTCGATCATAGACGAGTCAGCGAAAGCAACAATATCTGAGAACATACATAAGTTAAACAAGTTTGCCTTAAGAAGGCTAGCACAAACTGGGATACAGATCAAAAGAGGCGCAGGCCTCCTGCCTGGGATCCTCCTAACTACTCCTGGTCGTTGTCAGCGGGATGCACGTAGTAGTAGGAACCTCCGGTGTAGTAGGAGTCGTCGTCGACGGTGGTGTCTGGCTCCTGGACTCCAGCATCTGGTTGCGACAACCAGAAAGAAAGGAAAAGGGGAAAAGGGGGGATAAAGCAACCGTGAGTACTCATCCAAAGTACTCGCAAGCAAGGAGCTACACTACATATGCATGGGTATATGTGTAAAGGGCCAAATCAGTGGAATGAACTGCAGGATGCCAGAATAAGAGGGGGATAGCTAATCCTGTCGAAGACTACGCTTCTGGCAGCCTCTGTCTTGCAGCATGTAGAAGAGAGTAGATTGAAGTCCTCCAAGTAGCATCGCATAGCATAATCCTACCTGCGATCCCCTCCTCGTCGCCCTGTTAGAGAGCGATCACCGGGTTGTATCTGGCACTTGGAAGGGTGTGTTTTATTAAGTATCCGGTTCTAGTTGTCATAAGGTCAAGGTACAACTCCAAGTCGTCCTGTTACCGAAGATCACGGCTATTCGAATAGATTAACTTCCCTGCAGGGGTGCACCACATAACCCAACACGCTTGATCCCATTTGGTCGGACACACTTTTCGGGGTCATGCCCGGCCACGGAAGATCAACACGTCACAACCCCACCTAGGCACAACAAAGAGGTCAGCACGCCGGTCTAAACCTAAGTGCATAGGGGTCTGGGCCCATCGCCCTTAGCACACCTACACGTTGCGAACGCGACCGGAAGCAGAACTAGCCCCCTTAATACAAGAGCAGGCTTACGTTCCAATCCGACGCGCGCCGCTTAGTTGCTGACGTCACGAAGGCTTCGGCTGATACCATGACGTCGAGTGCCCATAACTGTTCCCGCGTAGTTGGTTAGTGCGTATAGGCCAGTAGCCAGACTCAGATCAAATACCAAGATCTCGTTAAGCATGTTATTATGAAGCAACTGCGAACGCCGACCAGGGCCAGGCCCACCTGTCTCCTAGGTGGTCTCAACCTGCCCTGTCGCTCCGCCACAAAGTAACAGTCGGGGGCCGTCGGGAACCCAGGCCCACCTCTACCGGGATGGAGCCACCTGTCCTTTCAGCCCCCACATCGGGATCACTTGCGGGTACTCAACGAGCTGACCCGACTTTAGTCACCATATGTATAATATGTATGTATGTATAGTATATACCCATGATGACCTCCCGAATGATCACGGTCCAATAGTATAGCAAGGCAGACTGACAAGAATGTAGGGCCAATGATGATAAACTAGCATCCTATACTAAGCATTTAGGATTGCGGGTAGGGTATCAATGACTGTAGCAACAATGACAGGCTATGCAACAGAATAGGAGTAACCGAACAGTAACATGCTACACTACTCTAATGCAAGCAGTATAGAGAAGAATAGGTGATATCTGGTGATCAAGGGGGGGCTTGCCTGGTTGCTCTGGCAAGAAGGAGGGGTCGTCAACTCCGTAGTCAAACTGGGCAGCAGCAGCGTCGGTCTCGTAGTCTACCGAAGAGAAGAGGGGGAAGAAACAATGAATACCATGCAAACAGATGCATATCGATGCATGACATGACAAGTAACGATGCTAGGTGTGCCCAATCGTGGTAGTAGGTGATACCGACGAAGGGGGAAAACATTCGGGAAAGTATTCCCGGTGTTTCACGTTTTCGGACAGATGAACCGGAGGTAAAATGTTGCAGGTTCACTATCCTAGGGACGTGTGGCGGACGAACGGGCTGCGTATCTGGATTCGTCTCGTCATTCTGAGCAACTTTCATGTACAAAGTTTTTCCATCCGAGCTACGGTTTACTTCATATTAAGTTTAAAAGGTTTAATCAATTTTCTAGAATTAAAAGATTATGTTAATTCGAAATTGCATTTATGACATCAGCATGACATCAACAGTCAACTCTGGTTGTTGACTGGTCAAGCTGACACGTGGGTCCCACTGGTCATAGACTCAGATCAACTAAACCGGGTTAATTAGACTAACTAAGTTATTAGGCTAATTTATATTAGTTAGATTAGTTAAACAGGATTAATTAACTTAATTAACTCATTAACTAATTAATTAATTAATTAATTAATCCTAACATTTTTTATTCTTTTTATTCTTTTTTTACTAAAACGTTCCAGGGGCTGGGCCCCGTTTGGCAGTGGCCCAGAGGCCTTAGCGGTTACGGGCGTGCGGGCGCGCGCCCGAGTGGGCGCAGCGGGCGTGGCCTACAGGGGCGCACCCGACTGGGGCGAGCCCAGGCACTGGGGATCAGGCGAGGCCATCGGCGCGGCCGCCGCTCCCACGGCGCCGTCCAGCAGAAGCGGCGGAGATGTGGAACCAAAGCAGGAGGCGGCGCGTCGAGGCAGGCGCAGATGGCCGCGACGGCCGGTGGGGTGGCCGCGAACCATGTGCAGAGGAGGCGGGAATGGCCGGAGCGGCGCACGGAGAGGGAAGGCGAGGCCGGGGCGAACAGGGGAGTAGCGACGTGAGCGGCTACGGCGGGTGGAACTGGCATGGCACGGGCGCGCGGGTCGCGTGGCCGGGCGCGCATGCTGGGCGCGGCCAGCGCGGGGTGACCGCGGTAGGGGTACGTTCAAACGGTGAGCGGCGATGGGAGAGACACTATGAGAGGGAGAGGAGAAAGGGAGGGATGGTGGCTCACTGGGCCCTGCAGGTGTGCGAGAGTGAGCTCGGGGAGGGCTCGACGGTGGCATGCTCCGGCGATGGGGACGGCGCGGTGGCTCCGGCGACGGCGTCGGGATGGTGGTGATGGCCGTCGAGGGCGACAGGGTCGAAGGGGGTGACGGGGACGACGTTCCGGCGAGGAGAGGGACGAGGAGGCGAGGAGGAGGACGGTGAGGCGGCGACGAGGTCCGGCAACGGCGTGGCAGCTCCGGGGCAACGGGATCGGGGCATCGGCGTCGGCGGTTTGTTCCCCCTCCCGATCCAATCGGGAGAGATGGGGAGGGAGATATTTCGGGGAGGAGTGGGGTAACGAGAGGGGGGAAGTGTGGGCGACGGGCTCTAGGGTTCGGTCGCGGGGTAGGTGTAGGTCGGGGTGGGCCAGTTCGACTGGGCCGGCAGGAGTGGCCAGCTGGGCCGGTTGGCCCCGGGGGGGTCTCTCTTTTATTTGTTTTTTTGTAATTTCTTTTCTTTTATTTATTTTCTTTTATTTATTTTATTTTCTGTTTTATTTCATTTTAAATCATTTAGGCATTTTATAAAAATGTGTTTGCTTTATTGTAATTACCCTTGTAATATCCGGCACCCACCGAACATTTTTGTTTCAACTTTTGAAAACTTTTATTGTTGACATTAATTTGAGTTTGAATTTTGAAGCGGTTTCGAATTAACCCGATGTTAACTACAGTGACAGAGGTGACGTGGCACCATTAACGTGCGATTACTGTAGCATGATTATCCGGGCGTCACACTGGGCTTTTGATCTCATTGGATATTATGACTCTAACTATGTTGGTGATTGATGTCTACTACGCAACCTTCTTCTTGTAGACTCATGTTGGGCCTCCAAGCGCAGAGTTCTGTAGGATAGTAGCAAATTTCCCTCAAGTGGATGACCTAAGGTTTATCAATCCATGGGAGGCGTAGGATAAAGATGGCCTCTCTCAAACAACCTTGCAACCAAGTAACAAAGAGTCTCTTGTGTCCCCAACACAACCAATACAATGGTAAATTGTATAGGTGCACTAGTTCAGCGAAGAGATGGTGATACAAGTGTAATATGGATGGTAGAAATAGGTTTTTGTAATTTGAATAAATAAAAACAGCGAGGTAACAACTGATAAAAGTGAGCCAAAACGGTATTACAATGCTTGGAACAAGGCCTAGGGTTCATACTTTCACTAGTGCAAAGCCTCTCAACAATGATAACAAAATTGGATCATATAACAATCCCTCAACATGCAACGAAGAATCACTCCAAAGTTCCTATCACGAAGAACATAAGATGAAATTGCTTGTAAGGTACGAAACCACTTCAAAGTTATTCTTCCCGATCAAGCCATTGAGCTATTCCTAAGTGTCACAAACAGCCCTAGACTTCATAGTAAAATAACACAATATGATACACATCAATCAACCCTAATGTCACCTAGATACTCCAATGTTACCACAAGTATTTGTGTGTCAATTATACGATATGCTTCACACAATCTCAGATTCATAATATTCAATTCAGCAGAAAGAACTTCAAGAGTATCCCAATATTTCTATTAGAGAAAGGAATATGAAAACGCGTACCAACCCCTATGCATAGAATACCCCAACGTCACCACGGGAATCCGCAAGTTGATAACCAAAATATATATCAAGTGGATCAATACAACATCCCATTGTCACCACTGATATCCCATCGCAAGACATACATCAACTGCTCTCATATCCAAAGAGTCAATCTGACATAACAAAACCTCAAAGGAAAAGATTCAATTCATCACAAGGTAGAGAGGGAAGAACACCATAAGATCGAACTATAATGACAAAACTCGCGGTACATCAAGATCGTGCCAAATCAAGAACACGAGAGAGAGAGAGAGAGAGAGAGAGAGAGAGAGATCAAACACATAGCTACTGGTACATACCCTCAGCCCAGAGGATGAACTACTCCCTCCTCGTCATGGAGACCGCCGGGATGATGAAGATGGCTTTTGGTGATGATTCCCCCCTCTGGCAGGGTGCCGGAACGGGATTACATTGGTTTTTGTGAACTCAGAGGCTTGCAGCAGCGGAACTCCCCATCTAGGTTTCTTTCTGGGGGTTTCGTGATTTATAAGAATTTTTGGCGTCGGTTTCACGTCAGGGGGGTTCTCGAGGGACCCACAAGGCAGGGGCGCGCCCTCCACCCTTGTGGTTGCCTCGGGACTCTTCTGGATCATCTCCGATGCTCCGTAGGCTTCTTCTGGTCCATAAAAAACCATCGTAGAGTTTCAGCTCATTTGGAATCCGTTTGATATTCCTTTTATGTAAAACTCAAAAACAAGGGAAAAACAGAAATTGGCACTGGGCTCTAGGCTAATAGGTTAGTCCCAAAAATAATATAAAATAGCATATAAATGCATGTAAAACATCCCAAGTTGATAATATAATATCATGGAACAATCAAAAATTATAGATATGTTGGAGACGTATCAAGCATCCCCAAGCTTAATTCCTGCTTGTCCTCGAGTAGGTAAATGATAAAAACAGAATTTTTGATGTGGAATGCTACCTAACATATTTATCCATGTAATCTCTTCTATTTGGCATGAATATTCAGATCCGTATAATTCAAAACAAAAGTTCATTGACATAAAAACAATAATACTTCAAGCATACTAGTAAGCAGCTCATTAAGCTTCAAAAATAACATGGCTAAAGAAAGTTATCCCTACAAAATCATATAGTGCTATTATGCCCCCTCTTCTCAATAGAAAGTATAAATCATGCCCACCCTGGTGTTAGCCAAGCAATTGTATTCATACTTTTTACATTCTCATCTTCACGCAATACCTGAGCGTGAGCCATGGACATAGCACTATGGGTGGATTAGAAGGTGGTAGTAGACAAAAGAAGGGAGAAAGTCTCACATCAACTAGGCAAATAAATGAACAATGGAGATGTTCATCAATTGATATTAATGTGAGTGAGTAGGGATTGCCATGTAACGGATGCACTAGAGCCATAAGTGTATGAAAGCTCAAAAGAAAACTAAGTGGGTGTGCATCCAACTTGCTTGCTCATGAAGACCTAGGGCATTTGAGGAAGCCCATTGTTGGAATATACAAGCCAAGTTTTATAATGAAAATTCCCACTAGTAATATATGAAAGTGACAACATAGGTGTCGGCGTCCTGGATTCGGGGATATCCAGCCCTGCCTGCCTACGGCACACCACGTGACTCCATCAACGGCCTGGTACGGCCCAGCTTCAGCACCGACACCGCAAGATCCTCGCGAGGGGCCAAGCCTCGCGAGGCGAGCAACGCCAAGACCCCCGAAGGAAGTGGCATCCTCAGGAGAGCTCCTAAGGGGCGGAGAGTTCTATGCAGCTACCTCATGAGGCTCAGCTGACGTGAGCCATGACGACTAAGGCCAGGCGGGCGCCAGGAGGGTGTAGAGCGCAGGTTTCCTCTTTGGTGCAAGGGAGGCAAGCCACAGGCGCGGAGTCCCGAGGAATCAGCCAAAGGTTTCCATTCTGGTGCAACAAGACCAAGACCGCCAGGACGGCAGGACGGAGGTCATCACCGAGCCCACCGCAGTGTCACGACCAGAGGCTTTTCGCAGGCGAAGACTAATTTTGTCAGGATAGACTTTACTACTTGTCCCCTTTCAAATCCCGCTGTTGTGGAATCCCTTCCTGCTCATATTTGGGAAGAGGACCAAGGCCACTATATATAGGACTTAGCCACCACCATAGAGGAGAGGGGAGATCAGAACAAGTGGAGCACCACACCATCTCAACAACACCTCACCTCCTGAGGCTTGTTCATCCACTGTACTAGTTCATCCATAGCCCCTCGACCACCACACCACACTGGATTAGGGTATTACACCACAACGGTGGCCCAAACCAGTATAAATCTATGTGTCTTTTTGTCTCTTTGGGCTCGACGCGCTAGGCTTAGGAGGATCGCGAGTAGACAGGCTAGGCAGGTTGAGATCTCCGCATGCACCCCAGATTTCAAACCTCTCAAGGGTTGCTGGATCCCTAAATCCGACATTTGGCGCGCCAGGTAGGGGTGCATCAGATCCTCTATTCTGTCGTTTGATCCACCACCGCTCCGACACCTCCATGGCCGACGCGCGCAGGGCTCACGCCAATCGTTGGGCTGTGGTCGCCGCCCGCATTGCTCAGACGGCTCCGGCGGGTGACGGTTGTGCCCACCACGCTCCTTCTCTGGTGGCCAACGCCGCCATGGGCCCTGCTGGCTACGAGCAGCAAGCTTCATCGCTGCACCCGTTGGTGCACCGCGACGGCCGCACCACTACTCCGTCACTGACCCCAGCAGCTTCGTCATCCCACGCGCGCTGCAGCTAGGTGGACGCGCAGGCCGCTCTGCTCACAACGCGGGAGCTTCTTCGCTACCGTCCGGTGGGTGATCTCTACGAGGAGTGGCTCGAGCGGATCGCCGAGCTCATCAGCGTGGCACATGGGGGCTCCGACGGGTCGGCTCGCTCGCTGCCTCAGCAACCACCTGCAGCGGGCGACGTCGCGCACGGGGCTCCTCCTCCACCTCCGGCCCGGGGCGCCATCATCGAGCCAAGCCGTATGGCTCCACGGCATGACCCGCAGCGCCCGGCGCTGGCTCGGGACGATGTGAGCTGCCAGGTGGTGCAACGTCCCCAAGGAGAAATGCGCGTGCTTCCAGCACCCCAGCATCAGGCTCGCGCGCCGCCACAGGAGGTGGTGGAGCGCGTGCACCAGGACCACGTTCCACCCCCTCGACGACCTCTGGTAGCCACGGCAGGATGCCGCGCGTTCACTGCGGAGCTCCGCAACATCGTCTAGCCGAGCAAGTTCAAGCCTGACCTGCTGAGGGAGTCCTGGATTAAGGGGTCCTTGGACAGCCGGACTATATACTTTGGCCGGACTATTGGACTATGAAGATATAAGATAGAAGACTTCGTCCCGTGTCCGGATGGGACTCTCCTTTGCATGGAAGGCAAGCTTGGCGATTCGGATATGTAGATTCCTTTCTCTGTAACCGACTTTGTACAACCCTAGCCCCCCCGGTGTCTATATAAACCGGAGGGTTTAGACTTCTAGGGTTTAGCCACAACAATCATAACCTCATAGGCTAAACTTCTAAGGTTTAGCCATTACGATCTCGTGGTAGATCAACTCTTGTAATACGCATATTCATCAAAATCAATGAAGCAGGAAGTAGGGTATTACCTCCATAGAGAGGGCCCGAACCTGGGTAAACATTGTGTCCCCCGCCTCATGTTACCAATAGCCTTAGACGCATAGTTCGGGACCCCCTACCTGAGATCCGCCGGTTTTGACACCGACATTGGTGCTTTCATTGAGAGTTCCGCTGTGACGTCGAAGATAGGCTTGATGGCTCGCCTTGTTATCAAGGACAACATCACCTCTAGGGGAGCCCTGGCTTTAGGCCAAACCCTTTGGCTGGGCGGCTTTACCATGTCCGCCCATTCGGCCATCGGGCCGACGATGACTTCTCGGGTCATCGAAAATCGCCTCCGCGTCAGCTCAGAATACTCTAAACAGATGGATCCGATGGAGTTGTCATCTTTAAATGAACTCCTGGATCGCATCACCGCCTTGGGAGTCGCTACAGACTACGATCGGATTGGGCTTAAACCCGATCAGAGAGAATTTGAATCTCCACCGATCACCCATCAAATAGCGGTAGTGGAGGAACAATGCGACGAATCGTCCTCTATATTGAGGATGCACTATGTTCGGATTTCCGAGCTCACAGAGTCGGATACCTGCCCATGGGCGGACATGCCCTGTATTCCGAACCTAGAGTCGGACTTTGGGCCTGAAAAATTGGTTCATATTCCGGAGCCTGAGCTGCTAAGCTCGGAAATCAAACTCCGGATTTCAGGTTGGGTCAGGGTTCGGACTTAAATCCACCCACCCACCCAGATACAAACGATCTTACCCACATCAGACAGCAGTCCCAGGAAACGGTCCATCACTTTTGGGCCAGATTAATCCATGTCAAGAACAGGATCAAGGACTGCCACGATGAAGACGCAATCTCATTATTCTGCAAAAACTGCACTGACGAGGGAATCCTCAATGCAATCAATCACCGTCACGTATCACACTTTGCTGACTTGGCAGCAATAGTACAGAAGTACTATGCAATGGAAAGCGCCTGGAAAACTCAGGCAGCCTCTTGGGAGCCGTCGGTTTCCACTAAACCCCTCGTCCGGACAAAAAGGATGCACCCTCATAGGTCACCTGATCCAACAACGAAAAAATTGAAGCCCATTACGGGGCGCGGAGCTGTTCTGGAGGGATGGCTCGATAGGCCATGCAAAATAACAAAACACCAGATATTGTACTAACCCACAGCCTTAGAGCATGTTGGATACTTCGGCAGGTGGCCAAGAGCGGCGAGGATCTCCTCACCAAAAATACCGCAGAGCAACATCCCACGGAAGACAACAACCCTACAGTGCTGACAGTCTTTGAGACTTTCGCCTCAAACAATAGGCACAAAAGGGCACTCCGCAGCCTCGCCGAAGTCTGGAAAGTTGCAGCAACAAACCCCTGGAACGACACGGCCATAACTTTCAATGCCAGTGATGAACCAAAATTCAGAACAGTCCGGGCACCTGCCGCATTGGTCCTCACTCCAATTGTGGACGGCTTTTGGCTTACCAAAGTGCTCATGGACGGCTGCAGCGGACTAAACCTCATTTACGAGGAAACTCTCAACAAAATGGAAATAGACAGGAGCCGCATTGAGCAAAGTAGCATGACCTTCCGAGGAATTATTCCTAGTCGGGAGGCACGGTGTGCGGGAAAAATCACACTTGATGTGGTATTCGGCATGTCGGAGAACTATCGGTCCGAAGAGATAACCTTTCAAGTGGCCCCTTTTAACAGCGGATATCACGCCCTTTTAGGGCGAGATGCATTTGCAAGCTTCCAAGCTATACCCCATTACGGGTACATGAAGCTCAAGATGCCCGGGCCCAACAGAATCATCACTCTTGCCAGTGATCCGGACATAGCACTCCGTGCCAAAAACAAAACCGCCGCCTTGGCCCTCGAGGCATTGTCTGAATCCCTTGCGAACGAAGAATTAACCGCACTGCGCTCCATGGTGGATAGGGACGATGTGATACTCGACAAGCGATCCAAATCCACCTTCTTTAAACCAGCAGACGAAATAGTCAAATTCCAAGTCCACCCAACAGACTCCACAAAGACAGCATCCATTGGGGCACAGCTGGACCCCACGGTCGACGCCGCACTACGGGCGTTCCTACATGAAAACTGGGACATATTCGCCTGGCACCCTTCTGATATGCCAGGGATCCCACGCAGGCTGGCCGAACACAGCCTAAACATACTGAAGGGATATAAGCCGGTCAAGCAAACACTACAGCACTTCTCCGAACCTAAACGACAAGCTATGGGAGAGGAGCTATCCAAGTTACTCGAGGCCGGATTTAACAGAGAAATAAAACACCCGGACTGGCTAGCAAACCTGGTGATGGTACCAAAGAAGGATAAATCCTGGCGCCTATGTGTCAATTTCGAGGACCTCAACAAGGCTTGCCCTAAGGATCCCTTTCCCCTCCCTCGCATCGATTAGATCATCGATGTTACCGCAAGACATGACTAACTGTGTTTCCTTGATGCATACTCCGGATACCATCAAATCAAGATGAAGGAGTCTGACCAGGCCGCAACGGTCTTCATAACCCCATATGGGCCTTTCTGCTTCAACACTATGCCTTTCGGGCTCAAAGACGCCGGTGCCACTTATCAACGCATGATTCAAACATGCTTGGAGAAACAAATCGGCAAGACAGTTGAAGCATACGTGGATGACGTAGCCATCAAAACTAGGCACATCGAGTCCTTAATAGACGATCTGCGTCTCACATTCGACAACCTCCGAACATATGACATCAAGCTCAATCCGGAAAAGTGTGTTTTTGGCGTTCCCGCTAGAAAGCTTCTGGGCTTCATCATTTCCAATAGAGGAATTGAGGCAAACCCAGCTAAAATCTGAGCTTTTTCAAAGTTGGCTACGCCAACAGACCTTAAACAAGTCCAAAAATTATCCGGATGTGTGGCAGCATTAAGCCGCTTTATCTCCAGACTAGGAGAAAAGGCATTGCCACTATATCGCCTTTTCTGACACATCGAACACTTCGAGTGGACGGATGCGGCAACAGCCGGATTGGAAGAAATAAAGGCTCTTCTAGCAAGCAACCCAATCCTAGCCGCGCCAAACATCGGCGAACCCATGTTATTATACATATCGGCCACACACCAAGTCGTGAGCATGGTGCTCGTCATCAAACGAGAGGAGGATGGACACAACTACCCACTTCAGAAGCCGGTATACTATGTATCCACTGTCCTCACACCATGCAAATCCCGGTACCCATACTACCAAAAAATAGCATACGCGGTCTTCATGGCATCCCGGAAGCTACGACACTACTTTCAAGAATGCTCCATAACAGTGGCCTCCGAAGTACCACTCAATGACATAATAAATAACCGCGACGCCACGGGCCGGATTGCCAAGTCGGCTATTGAGCTCCTCCCATTCGACATTACATACAAACCGCGGCGAGCCATTAAATCTCAAGTACTGGCTGACTTTGTTGCCGAATGGACAGAGGCCGAACTCCCTAAAGAGTACGGCACGTATTCCAACTGGGCCATGCACTTCGACGGCTCCAAAATGCTGGTAGGCCTAGGGCAGGCGTTGTCCTAACATCCCCTACTGGAGATATTGTTCAATATGTCCTACAAATATTATTCACGGACTCTAGCAATGCAGCCGAATATGAAGCCTTATTGCATGGTCTTCGGATGGCCGTCTCCATGGGCATACAACGCCTGGAAGTGCACGGGGATTCAAACGTCGCAATATCTCAAATAAATGGAGACTTTGATGCTAAAGATTCGAAAATGGCGGCTTCTCATAACGTCGTTCTCAAAATGTTGGGTCGGTTCGAGGGGCTCGAGTTTCACCACGTGGCTCGAGAAAGTAATAAAGCGGCGGATGTCCTTACTCGCATTAGCGCCAAGCGTGGCCCCGTCCCACCTAACATCTTTCTGGAAAGGCTTTTCAAGCCATCCGTGGTGTGGCAAGGGGAGAGCGGCACTACCAATCCAGATCCGAATACAACCCCAGAATCCGAACACACCAACATCATCGGGGGCTCAGACACCGAAATTACACCGTCGACCCATCTCATCATGGCAGTCATCGCCCCATGGACTGAACCCTTCTTGGCCTACCTTAATAGGCGAGAGCTTCCTGAGGATCAGAATGAGGCATGATGCATTGTGTGGCGCTCTAAAGCCTACAAGGTTCACGAGGGAGAACTCTACAAGAAAAGCGCTACCTGAGTACTTCAAAGATGTATCTTTGAAGAGGAAGGGCGGCAGCTGGAGGGGAGTATCACGTCGCTGACTGTTGACGCACAATGCCAAAGATTAAGGGCTCCAATCCTGGACACGGTTCATAGTCCAACCCTCCGAGTATCGTGTATCTTCACGATAAAGAAATGACGATGAGGGAGTTCTCAATGAAAGATGCATAGTTCGGGACTCCCTCAGCCATATTCAGGAAGACCCCTTCGGATTGGGTTAGGAAGGGATACATCTTCAACATAAAACCATTCGAAAGGCCATTCTTCGGATGCCTTCTTCGGCGTACCAGATAGGTATCCGGTCCCGGCGATGCGCCATATCTCAGCTCCGCCCACTTGGAATATTGATCCCTCTTGATTATGGGGGACAAGGCAAAACAACTTCTTCCATAACTCGAAATGAGCCTCGCAGCCCCGAAATAGCTTGCAAATAGCAACATAACCCACAATATGGAGGATGGAGGCAGGTGTGAAGTTGTGCAGTTGGAGGCCATAGTGCTCCATAAGCCCTCGGAGGAACGGATGGATTGGAAATCCGACGCCTCTCAACAAATAGGGAACAAAGCATACTCATTCCCCCCTGGATGGGTTGTGTAACTTCTCCGCCTGCTCCCCGCCATTGAAAGAAGCCAATCCGGCTCAAATAGGGACTAGATCCGCGGGGGGCAGAAACCCCTGGGTCTGCAGCTTCACCAGTTGGCCATGGGATATGGAGCACTTCACCCAATCACCTGTTTCGGGCCGTGGGAGCAGGAGGAAGAGCTGGGAGTGCTAGCCATGTCGGCGTGGTTTTCGCGGGCTGGCTTAGAGGATTCCTCGATTGGGGAGATGGTGTGGATTAGATCTGAAGATCCCCGTCTCCTTAAATAGGCAATTTTCTCATGGGGTCAGGGTGGCAAGTACAAAAATGCCCCGACCACTAGCATTCGCTCGACACGTGGAAGCTAAAATCATGAAGGTGCAGAATCCGAGGAGCGTGACTTTAAATGGAAAGCTGAATATCACTCTTTATGTCAGGTACTTTGAAGTATTCGGAGAGGAACCCGCCTTGCAATACCGAAGACAATTTGCGCACCGGACTCATCGTCATTGAAGCCTAGTTTGGGGGCTACTGAGGAAGTCCTAGACTAAGGGGTCCTTGGAGAGCCGGACTATATCTTTTGGACGGACTGTTGGACTATGAAGATACAAGATAGAAGACTTCTTCCCGTGTCTGGATGGGACTCTCATTTGCATGGAAGGCAAGCTCGGCGATTCGGATATGTAGATTCCTTTCTCTGTAACCGACTTTGTGTAACCCTAGACCCTCCGGTGTTTATATAAACCGGAGGATTTAGTCCGTAGGACAACAATCATAATCTCATAGGCTAGGCTTCTAGGTTTTAGCCATTAGGATCTCGTGGTAGATCAACTCTTGTAATACTCATATTCATCAAGATCAATCAAGCAGGAAGTAGGGTATTACCTCCATAGAGAGGGCCCGAACCTGGGTAAACACTGTGTCCCCTGCCTCCTATTACCATTAGCCTTAGACGCACAGCTCGGGACCCCCTACCGAGACCCTCCCACTCTGGCAACATTGGTGCTTCCTGTTACCATTAGCCTTAGATGCACAATGCCGAAGACAATCTGCACGTCGGACTCATCGTCATTGAAGCCTGGTTCAGGGGCTATTGAGGGACTCCTGGATTAAGGGGTCCTCAGACAGCCGGACTATATACTTTGGCCGGACTGTTGGACTATGAAGATACAAGATAGAAGACTTCATCCCGTGTCCGGATGGGACTCTCCCTTGCGTGGAAGGCAAGCTTGGCGATTTGGATATGTAGATTCCTTTCTCTGTAACCGACTTTGTACAACCCTAGCCCCCCCCACCCCCGGTGTCTATATAAACCGGAGGGTTTAGACTTCCAGGGTTTAGCCACAACAATCATAACCTCATAGGCTAGACTTCTAGGGTTTAGTCATTACGATCTCGTGGTAGATCAACTCTTGTAATACTCATATTCATCAAGATCAATCAAGCGGGAAGTAGGGTATTACCTCCATAGAGAGGGCCCGAACCTGGGTAAACATTGTGTCCCCCGCCTCCTATTACCATTAGCCTTAGATGCACAGTTCGGGACCCCCTACCCGAGATCCGCCGGTTTTGACACCGACATTGGTGCTTTCATTGAGAGTTCAGCTGTGACATTGAAGATAGGTTTGATGGCTCCATCAATCATCTACAACAACGCAGTCCAGGGGGAGATTTTCCTCCCCAGACAGATCTTCGTATTCGGCGGCTTCGCACTGCAGGCCAACTCGCTTGGCCATCTAGAGCAGATCGATAGCTACGCCCCTGGCCATCAGGTCAGATTTGGAAGCCTTGAATTTTGTGGCCGATATCCGCGAAGACTTGATCCTCGACGGATTTGAGCCCATGACGGCCGTCCCCGGCCACCACGATGAACATGACCTAGATCTGTCATCTGGCCATGCACAGGAGATGGCGCCTGTGACCACTCTGGCCCTAGAGCCGGAGCGAACTGCGTCATCCGAAGATGGGAAGCTTAACCCCGCCACGGAGGCCGCAGACCCAGCGGTGCTCGAGCCGTACACAGACCCAACATTGAGCTGGGCTTGTGTCTCCGGAACCTCAGACTCGTCTCTGGCCATGGGTTCCAGACCGCGTGCACCCGCGCCCATCGAACCTGATTGGGCGCCGGTCTTGGAGTTCAGCTCAGCGGACATATTCCAGCACTCGCCTTTTGGCGATGTATTAAACTCATTGAAGTCCCTCTCTGTCAGGGGACTCTCGGCCGAACTATGTCTGGCTCGAATAGGAAGCGGACGACGAAGAATCTCGTTTCCCACCCACCACCCACTTCATTGCCACTGTCGAGGACTTAACCGACATGCTCGATTATGGCTCCGAAGACATCGAATGTATGGACGACGATGCCGGAGAGGAGCAGGCACAAAAACCACCACCTTTAGGGCAGTGGACAGCTACATCGTCATACGATATATACATGGTGGACACACCAAAGGAGAATGAGGCCGACGGCAATAACAGCATGCCTGTTGATGAACCTCCTAAGCACCAGCGTCCCAAGCGCCGACCTCGATCCGGCAAAAGGAAAAATAGCAAAATTGTCACGGACGATGATGATAATCTAAACCAAGCTGAGGACCTCGCAGACCCAGCATTGGAGCAGGGCATGCGAGAGGACGGCGAGCATAGTCCGGAGATGCTGTCCGACCACAGGGACGCCGAAGATAGCAATTACCAACCTGTCTCTGAAGAAGAGATCAGCTGGGGCGACGATGAATTCGTCATCCCAGAAGAACCATTAGAACAAGAATGCCTCCATCAAAGGCTTATCGCCACGGCAAGGAGCCTGAAGAAGCAGAAGCAGCGGCTTAAAGCCGCACATGATACGCTCAATGACAGATGGAATGAAGTGCTAGATGCTGAGGAAAAATACGTCGGTAATCGCCAAACAAAGAGCTATCCTAAACGTAAGCTGCTGCCCGAATTCGACGACGAGGCTATTGTGCCTATCCCACCGAAAAAAAATACGGCCGACAGGCCAAACCGACCACCTCGCGGCTGAGATAGAGCGGCTAGCAATGTCGTACACAAGCCCGCACCCCCTCCCCGTAAAGGAAGGAAGGTTGCGGCCTAGGACCAGAAACACGATCTACGTGAGGACCTGGACAAAAAAGCTGGCAAAACCAGGTCCATCTATGGATCCAGGGAACATGCTCCTACACGGGACCACGAGTATCAAACCAAGTATGCCGGTCATTTACCAATTCGGAACCAATACCAAACATTACAACCGTTGGACCCATGCCATGACACAGCCAGATATAGGGGTGCCGCACACCCCTTGTGCTTCACCGATGAGGTACTGGAACACGATTTTCCAGAAGGATTTAAACCCATAAGCATCGAGGCATATGACGGAATGACGGACCCTCCGGTTTGGATAGAAGACTTTATTCTTCATATCCACATGGCTCGCGGAGATGATCTCCACGCCATCAAATACTTACCCCTCAAGCTAAAAGGACCAGCTCGGCACTGGCTGAAAAGCCTCCCCGAAAACTCCATCAGAAGCTGGGAAGAACTTGAGGATGCTTTCCGGGCCAATTTCCAAGGGACCTATGTCCGGCCTCCGGATGTTGACGATCTAAGTCACATAATCCAACAACCCGGAGAATCAGCCCGTAACCTTTGGAACCGGTTTCTCACTAAGAAGAACCAAATCGTCGACTGCCCAGACGCCAAAGCCTTAGCGGCCTTCAAACACAGTGTCCGGGACGAATGGCTAGCCAGACACCTCGGCCAGGAGAAGCCAAGGACAATGGCCACCTTAACTACACTCATGACCCGCTTTTGCGCGAGCGAAGATAGCTGGTTAGCCCATAGCAGCACCAGTGATCCTGGCACATCTGAGGTCAGGGATGGCAATGGAAAACCACGACGCAACAAAAACAAATGTCGGAACAATGAAGAAAGCCCAAACAATACAACGGTAAACGCCGGATTCAGGGGCTCCAAACCCGGCCAACGGAAGAAGCCATTTAAAGGCAACAAGGACAGTCCATCCAACCTGGATAAAATCCTAGACAGGCCCTGTCAGATCCATGGCACTCCCGATAAACTAGCTAATCATACCAACAGAGAATGTTGGGTCTTCAAGCAGGCCGGCAAACTCAACGCCAAACACAAAGGGAAGGGACCTTAGAGCGAAGACGAGGACGAACCTCGTCAGCCGTACATGGGGGGACAGAAGAAATTTCCACCGGAGATCAAAAAAGTAAACATGATCTATGCCACTCACATCCCAAAGTGGGAGCGAAAACGCACACTCCGGGATGTCTATGTCATTGAGCCCGTCGCCCCCAAGTTCAACCCATGGTCGGCATGTCCGATCACCTTTAATCGCAGGGATCATCCGATCCTTCACGGGGGTTCGGCTGCCCTAGTGCTCGACCCAATAATCAATGGATACCACCTCACCCGAGTCCTCATGGACGGCGGCGGCAGTCTCAATCTGATATATCAGGACACCGTCCGCAAGATGGGGATAGACCCGTCAAGAATCAAGCCAAGTAGCACTACCTTTAAAGGAGTTATACCGGGCGTGGAAGCCCGTTGCACGGGCTCTCTAACCTTGGATGTTGTATTCAGCTCCCCGACAACTTTCGAAGCAAAGAACTAATCTCCGACATTGCTCCGTTCCGAAGTGGCTATCATGCACTACTCGGAAGAACGGCCTTCGCCCGTTTTAACGCAGTCCCGCATTATGCTTATCTAAAACTCAAAATGCATGGACCGCGTGGCGTCATTACGGTCAGTGGAAATATGGAGCGCTCTCTTCGTACAGAAGAATACACGGCGGCTCTAGCAGTCCAAGCACAAAACGGACTATTCAAGCCGAGCAGCTCATCGGTCGTTAAGTCCATAGACACGGCTAAACGTGTCCGGCGCACAACTCAGTGTGGCGGCTCAGGTAAACCTAAGCTCGATTAGCAGCTACGCCCCCATCGACCGCCCCATAAGGAGATACACTCAAAATTCCTTGGGCGGCTTCGAGGGCACTCTGCACGCAAAAGGTCCATAGTTCGGCTTGACCCTATTCGAACTCTAGAAGTTATCCTTCACGGTTCATTAAAAGGAACCAGCTTTACTTACGGCCACACCAGATTCTTTTACCTGGTTTTTTCTCTTTTTCCTTTCTACAGATGGCCATCATACTATACCCTTCAAGGACACTTCACAACGGAGACAAAGGCGCAGACGTGCAGCAGGGCCCTGTATTAAGGTTTATTTTTAAGATTAAGACCCTATGTAAACCTTTTTTGTCTCTTTTTGTTTTATACTTTTCTGGCGTGTAAAATGTCCAAGAAAGATATCGGCATTATCTGTAAACATACGGCTCGCCGTACTAAAGTGGATGTTACAGAAGCAGCTTGGTTCGTATTGTGTTCTGAGATTCATGCTCTCACCACCTGCGCTCTTTCCCCATGTCAGATCGCCATACGTGCCTTGATGCCTGGGTCTATCACCAGGGGCTGTATTCATCCCGGTGTATATTCCAAAGTCTGGACACCTGTAGGGAGTGTTCGGCGTCGCGAGTTTGGCCTTATATGCATCAGCTCCGAATCATCTCTTTGGTTAATAGTTGGGTTGCCCGGCTCCTGTGCTTACTACCTTACGTTCCGCTATATCGGCTAGGGTAGTAAAGGGAGAACTACTGCGATTGTGTCCTGGCTCGTCCAAATGAGCACATTAGTAGAGAAAGCCGAAAACTGACTGTCATGATGCGGTGAGAGCTGGTCAACCACTCGATGACTCATCGGAATCTTCGCGATTCCCTCCATGTTAAACGAAGGACCGTCCTTATGGTCATGTATGTACACGCACCGTATTCAGATAACCGCGGACATACTAGGGGCTATATAGTAGCCCCACCGTCAAACTCCTATGGCTAAGTGAAAGTGTTAAAGCTCTATAGTCCGATTGCCTCGTTCTCCGCACTAACACCTCCTTAACAGACCAAGACATTGGGTCAAGTGTGATCAAGTGCTTTTCCGAACACCCCCGCGTTATACACGAGGGGGCTGAAGTCAATGATTGCAAACTTTCAGATTGTATATATAAAAAAAGGCGGCTGTACAGGAGGCACCAAAACTTTTCGGGTAAAAAGTATAAAAACATAGCCTTAAAAATATCATCATATTGTTATTACAATTTTGATACACTTTACTCGAACATAATATTTTTCGAGCACTGACCCTCTGTCAAGCGGGCACCCTCTAGGACATCTTCAAAGTAATGTGCTGGCATGTTAAGGTCTTTGCGCTCAGGTGGACTCTGGGCTGCAATATCGGTGGCCGTCATCTTCGCCCAGTAAATCTTGACACGGGCAAGGGCCATCTGTGCACCTTCTATGCACATTGACCGCTTCACAGCGTCTATACGCGGTGCCGCATTAACAAGTTGCCGCACCAAACTGAAATAACTATTTGGAATGGGCTCAGTTGGCCACAACCGGGCTATGACATCCTTCATGGCAGTACCGGACATCTTGTGGAGCTCGGCCCACTGGGCCATCTGTTCGTTCAACAGTGGATGCTTTGGCGTGTCAAAATGTGACCAAAACAGCTTTTCCGTCGCATGTCCTTCCTACGCATGGAAAAATTGATTCGCATCAGCAGCACTCTTTGGCAGGTCCATAAAGGCGTCTGGAGAACTCCACAGTTGATTACGCGGCGCATACTTCGGATCACCAAACTTAGTTTGCAATAAAAAGGGCTTACCAGCCGCGATCTCCCCAGCTTGTCGGATCTCCTCCCGAGCTGCTTTAGACTCAGACCGAGCTTCCTTCGCCTCTTGTAAGGCCTTGTCAAGAATGGCCGCTTTGGCTTTGTTATCTTCCTCAAGAACTTAGCATCGGCTCGTGGCATCATTCAGTTCAAGTGTCATAGAAGATATCCTCTCCTCGCACTGACGCCGAGCAACCTGCTCGGCCTTTAATTCGGTGGCTACCTTATTGGCAGCCGCATTACTCGTCCTGGCTTGCTCCTTGGCCTGGGCAAGTTCCGCCCGAAGGGTCTCAACCGCGGCGGCACTATTTGCAGTTATGCATATACAATTTCAGTATCACGCTCATTTCACAATGCTAGCATGTACTGAGTGCCCTATTGATATACCTTGCGCCTCATCGAGCCGCATGTTAATAAGCATGATGTCATCATCCGCTACATCAATTTTCTGCTTCAGATGTGCTACCTCTGTAGCTTGGGCAGTTGCCACGGATGTAACAGCATGTGTTTCAAATTAGTCAGATCATTTCCGGGGTATATAATTTTGATCCTCTGATCGCCTCCCTTTGGATGTCAACCAGAGTCTCAGGGGCTACTATCTATACACAGGTGCAATTTGCATTTATAATATAATTAAAGTTACACTACGTACCTCGAAGCCTCTTAGTAGGCTCGTAAAGGCTTCGTCCAACCCGCTTTTCGCGGACCGAACTCTTTCAGCCATCGTACCCATCAAGGTACGATATTCCTCTGGGACGGACGCATGTTGCAACATGTCCATCAATGTATCCGGCGCCCCCATATCCGGAACAGGTTGCGTCGTCCCTCGGACATTGGATAGTCCAGGACTTTTATTGTTCCCTGTGGGGGCCGCACACACGGACCCTGGGCGGCCGAAATATTGCCTTCGGCCCTGGTCTTCACTCCCCCTTGCACCACTTGTTGGTCAGAAAGGATCCTCTGGGACGACACCTCGGCGTTGTCTGCCTCTTCAGGTAGGGAGATCTGTGGAGGCGTTTCGCTCTCCATCTTCTCCGGAAGAAGATCCCCCAAGAGGAGGACTGTTGAGGAGGGCTGCGTGCCGGACTGCAAACATGTGTTTAAAATGTTACCCTAACAGCTTGGAAAGAACGGGATATGTTTAAAACACCCTAGTTCACTTACTATCCGGCTAGGGGCTTATCTTTACGGGGTGACTGCGTGTCAGCGTCATCCCCTGACTGGGATATCTTCCCCCGCTTAGAGGCTTATCTCTTCAAGTCTTCGGAGGCGGTCCGCTTCTTCCCATGAGGAGAAGGGATGTCAGCTTGCCCTTCCCTTCCACTTTTGGAAGTGGAAGTTCCGGTCTCCCTGGACAAATTGCCTGGTATACCTCCAGAATGAGGGTCGCCTTGGGCCTTTTTGCTATCCTCCTTATCTTCCCCCGCCGGCACTTGATATGGTGCCAGAGCCAGCATCCTTGCTAACATCGGATCAGCATAGTCTTTGGGAAGAGGAGCCGGACACCTGATTCTCTCTGCCTTCTTTAGCCAAACCTGGACGAGTGGAGTTTTATCAAAACATTGTTGTGAGTAATCTGACTGAACTGTGTTCAGGAGTCAAGTACTTACCAGAGTATCCGGATGATTGCAGTCAAGACCAAGGTCTTTTGTTGTATCCAGCCACTGTTTTCGTGCGCCGAAGAATAATTTCCACATCTCTCTGAGCATCGTGCCAGGGAGGTGCTGAAGAGTCCATGGACCTTCCGGATTAAACTCCCACATGCGGAGAGGGCATCGCTGGCAGGGTAGGATCCGGCGGACTAACATTACTTGGATTACATCGATGAGACCGGTGTCCTTCTAAATGAGGCTTCAAATGCGGCTTTGCAGCATCCACACTTCATCAGTAGATCCCTAGTCCAGCCCCTTGTTAATCCACGATGCGAGCTGCGGCAGAGGGCCAGACCGAAACGCAGGTGTGGTTGCCCGCTTTTTACCGCGGGGCTCGGTGATGTAAAACCACTCCCGTTGCCATAAGTCAGAAGATTCTGCGAAGGAGCCCTTCGGCCAAGAGGAGTTGATAAGCTTGCTTATTGAAGCGCCTCCGCACTCCGCTTGTTTCCCGTCGATTACCTTTGGTTTCATGTTAAAGGTCTTAAGCCATAAGCTGAAGTGCGGGTAAATACGGAGGAAGGCCTCGCACGTGGTGATGAACGCTGACATGTGGAGGAAGGAGTCCGGGGCTAGATCATGGAAATCTATCCCGTAATAAAACATGATGTCACACCCTGATTTTCATGGCACAACACTTAAGCTAACAATCATGATAAAATGTGGTTTGACAAAAACTTTTGAGTGTTTTGGACCTTGCCTTGATTGGTTTTTGTCTGCTGTTTGCAAGTGCTCTAAAAATCAAATAAATCCCCCAACTCCTATACTTCATCTCCTTGATCCAAACTCTTGAACCAATGATCATGCCATGTGTATAGGACATAAAAATAATTTCTTACAAAAATAATTTGGCCAAATAGTATTTTCAAAAATTAGTTTTTCAAAAAACCCTGAGTTGAGGTTTGCACTACAAGTACTTGACTTGGGGTGTGAAAAATCATTCGAAACGTATATTTGAATCCTATTAGATGTAGGACTCCCATAAAACACAAAAATATAATTTTAAAAGTTATTTTCCTATTTTATTTAAAAGCTTTTTCTTAAGGCCAGAAATGGTCTTTAATAGGGAAAAATCATTTTATTGTTTCAAAAATATTTGACAAAAACCTAGGGAAACTCAGTGGACATATATTGTCCATATATAAGAGTTTCAACACATGGTCATGTTCAAAATATTGGTCAAATCCCTCAAAAACCCTTTCTGGATATTTCAAGCTTTTGAAATATTTACAACGGAAATATTCTCCAAAAATTCGGAAAAAATTCTAGCATGTCACATATGACATGTTGGATGATCTTGACAAGTCTCATGTCATGGAGAACAGTATAACCCCATTAAATCCCCTCAAAACCATTTCTGTCCATTTTCAAGTTTGAGCAACTTTACATTGCCAAACATATCCAAATGCTCTCAAATCTTGTGAACATGCTCAAATGGTCTAATAATTCATCTAGACCAAATGGCACAAGTTGGAGAAAATGTTATATTGATCAAAGTGCCCCAAAACCCTTCCTGTCCAGAACCAAATTTGAACAACTCTACATTGGCATCTTTCTCCTTTTGATCTCAACTTTTGTGGACATGTTCAGAACCTAGAATGATGACACTACATCAAGTGGTGCATCAAGGAGAATAGATTTGCATGACTAAATCTTGGAAAGTCCATTTCTATTGATTTCTAGGGTTTACAAAAGTTGCATTGTCAACTTTGCTCAAATGAACTCAATCTTGGTGGAACCTCTTATTTTATCAGGCCATTTGACCCTGTCAAGGCTCATGACAAGGGAAGTCCATTTGCTTGCCCAAACCTACATCAAACACCTTCTGGCAGAAATTTAAAATGCATGTTTTGGCCATTTCCACTAATCTCCATGAGCTAAGCTTTCTCCCACAGCATCATTTGGTCCTCCTCTAACCCCTGCATCTTTCCCTGCCCGAGGAGCCATGATTATGGGGGTGAAAAGCTCTTTTTCCCTCTCTGGACAGCTGCATTTCTCCCCTTTTCTCACCTCTCTCTCACTCCTGCCAGGTCCCAGAGCATCCAAGGCCTCCTCCCCCCTTGTTTATTCTTCCTGCAGCCACTAGACGCAAGTGGACGTGCGAGTGCGCGCGGAAAAGCCGCGGATGCTGGCCATTTGCGCGCTCTGGAGCACGTCAGCGTGCTCCCGACCATTGACGCCGCGTCCCCCGACCACCTCGAGCCTCCCCCTCGCGCCAGTCGAGGTGCCTCGACGTCCGCAACACGCCACCGTGCAGGCCCCATTGTCTCTCCCTCTCTCTCACCTCCTGCGGTACGTGCCCAGAGCCGCCCGATCGGCCAATGCATGGCCTCGCACGCGAGAGCACCAGAGCCTTTCCCCGCTCCTCCTCTCTCTCCCCAGAGACCTACTCCACCCCCACGAGCGCCACGGACAACCCCGAGCCTACGGCCCACCGCGTGACTCCATCAACGGCCTGGTATGGCCCAGCTTCAGCACCAACACTGCAAGATCCTCGCAAGGGGTCAAGCCTCGCGAGGCGGTCAACGCCAAGACCCCCGAACAAAGTGGCCTCCTCGGGAGGGATCCTAAGGGGCGGAGCGTTTTATGCAGCTACCTCATGAGGCTCAGCTGACGTGAGCCATGACGACCAAGGCCAGGCGGGCGCCAGGCGGGTGTAGAGCGCAGGTTCCCTCTTTGGTGCAAGGGAGGCAAGCCACAAGCGCGGAGTCCTGAGGAATCAGCCAAAGGTTTCCATTCTGGTGCAACAAGACCAAGACCGCCAGGACGGAGGTCATCACCGAGCCCACCGCAGCGTCACGACCAGAGGCTTTTCATAGGCGAAGACTACTTTTGTCAGGGTAGACTATACTACTTGTCCCCTTTCAAATCTCGCCGTTGTGGAATCCCTTCCCGCTCATATTTGGGAAGAGGACCAAGGCCACTATATATAGGACTTAACCACCACCATAGAGGAGAGGGGAGATCAGAACAAGTGGAGCACCACGTCAGCTCAAGAACACCTCACCTCCCGAGGCTTGTTCATCCACTGTACTAGTTCATTCATAGCCCCACGAGGCAATCCACCACACCACACTGGATTAGGGTATTACACCACAACGGTGGCCCGAACCAGTATAAATATATGTGTCTTTGTGTCTCTTTGGGCTCGACGCGCTAGGCTTAGGAGGATCACGAGTAGGCAGGATGGGCAGGTTGAGATCTCCGCACACACCCCAGAGTTCGAACCTCTCAAGGGTTGCTGAATCCCTAAATTCGACAATAGGAGACTCTCTATCATGAAGAACATGGTGCTAGTTTGAAGCACAAGTGTGGAAAACGATAGTAGCATTGTCCCTTCTCTCTTTTTCTCTCATTTTTTTATTCTCCTTTTCTCTTTTTTTTGGAGACTTTTTTTCTCTTTTTTGGGGCACTTTGGCCTCTTTTATTTAGGCTCTTTTTGGCCTCTTTATTTATAACCTCACATGGGACAATGTTCTAATAATGATGATCACACTTTTATTTACTTACAACTCAAGAATTACAACTCAATACTAGAACAAAGATACGACTCTATATGAATGCCTCTGGTAGTGTACCAGGATGTGCAATGATCAAGAGTGACATGTATAAAATGATATGAACGGTGGTCAAGCCACAAATACTATCCCAACTACATGATCATGCGAAGCAATATGACAATGATGCTATGTGTCATAATAAACGGAACGGTGGAAGTTGCATGGCAATATATCTCGGAATGGCTATGAAAATGCCATAATAGGTAGGTATGGTGGCTGTTTTGAGGAAGGGTATAAAGTGGGTTTAATGCACCGGCAAAAGTTGCGCGCTAGTAGTGTGGCTAGCAAAGGTGGAAGGATGAGAGTGCATATAATCCATGGACTCAACATTAGTCGTAAAGAACTCACATACTTATTGCAAAAAAATTATTAGCCCTCGAAGCAAAGTACTACTACGCATGCTCCTAGGGGGGAGGTCGGTAGGATTTAACCATCGCGCGCCCCCGACTTTCATGCAAAGATAAACAATCAAGGATAAATTGCGCTCCAACTTCTTCACATAACTAGAAGACCAAACGTGCATGATACGGGAACCACAAACCTTAACGCAATTAGTTCTTTGACTCCACAATTTACTACTAGCATGACTCTAATATCACCATCTTCATATCTCAAAACAAATGCAAGGAATCAAACTTCTCATGTATCCAATGCTCTATATGACAGTTTTTATTATATCCTTCTTGGATGCCCATCATATTAGTCCTAAATTCACAACCTAAGCAAATTACCATGCTGTTTAGAGACTCTCAAAATAATATAAGTGAAGCATGAGAGTTCATCAATTTCTATTAAATAAAACCACCACCGTGCTCTAAAAAGATATAAGTGAAGCACTAGAGCAAATGATAAACTACTCCAAAGGATATAAGTGAAGATCAATGAGTAGTTGAATGATTATGTAACTATGAGGAGACTCTCTCTCTCACTCATTAAAAAAATCAGATCTTGGAATATTATTCAAATAGCAAGCAAAACAAAAGAAAATGACATTCCAAGGATAGCACATATCATGTGAATAAGCAAAAACTTAGGTTCAACCAAAATAGACCGATCATTGTTGAAGAAGAAAGGTGGGATGCCTACCGTGGCATCCCCAAGCTTAGATGCTTGAGACTTCTTGAAATATTATTTTGGGATGCCCTGGGAATCCCCAAACTTGAGCTTTGTGTCTCCTTAATTCCTTTTATATCACGGTTTCCCTAAATCTTAAAAACTTCATCCACACAAAACTCAACAAGAACTCGTGAGATAAGTTAATATTAATCGATGCAAAACCTTATCATTCTATACTGTAGAAAATCACTAAAATTATAATTTGACATTGCATACTAAATGCCTCTGAATATTTAATACTCATATCCTCAAATAGAATCATTAAACAAGAAAACATATGCAAACAATGCAAACATAACAGCAATCTGTCTAAACAGAATAGTCTGTAAAGAATTCAAGAGGAATAATACTTCCCTAACTCCAAAAATTCTGAAAACTTATCACATTGTAGAAAATTTATTGTTACTCATTGTGTAAAAATTTCAAGCATGTTCTTACTTTCCAGAAGAATTCAGACAATGACAGAAAACTTTATGTTTTCAAAACAGCAATGTATAGACTTGTAAAATAAGCATGGTAAAGGCTATACTTGACCTTTTTATTGGATTAAAAGGTAGAAAACGTGTCTCTGAATAACATCAAGAGAATATAAACAAAAGAAAATGACGCTCCAAGCAAAACACATATCATGTGGTGAATAAAAATATAGCCTCAAGTAAATTTACCGATAGACGAAGACGAAAGACGGGATGCCATATGACTAGCACATTTAAGTCTAACCCACTTCCTATGCATAGGAATTTTGTGAGCAAACAATTTATGAGAGCAAGAATCAACTAGCATAGGAAGGCAAAATAAGCATGACTTCAAAACTTTCAACACACAGAGAGGAAACTTGATATTATTGAGATATGTAAAAGCATATGTTCCTCTCTCAAAATAATTTTTAGTCGCATCATGAATGAATTCAACAATATAACTGTCACATAAAGCATTCTTTTCGTGATCCACAAGCATAGAAAATTTACTACTCTCCACATAAGCAAAATTCTTCTTCATAGTAGTGGGAGCAAACTCAACAAAATAAGTTCCACGTAATACTTTATTCACATAATCAATTTTAGCATTAAAATCATGATGACAAGTTTCATGGTTATCATTATTCTTTATAGCATACATGTCATCACAATAATCATCATAGATAGCAACTTTGTTCTCATAATCAATTGGAACCTCTTCCAAGATAGTGGATTCATCACTAAATAAAGTCATGACCTCTACAAATCCACTTTTATCAATATTGTGAAAAGATTCAATGCCCTCCAAAATAGTGGGATCATTACCTAGAGTTTACACTCTTCCAAATCCACATTCATCAATATAATCATCATAAATAGAAGGCATGCTATCATCATAATAAATTTGCTCATCAAAACTTGGGGGACTAAAAATATCATCTTCATCAAACATAGCATCCCCAAGCTTGTAGCTTTGCATATCATTAGCATCATGGATATTCAAAGAATTCATACTAATAACATTGTAATCATGCTCATCATTCAAAGATTTTATGCCGGACATTTTATTAACTTAATCCTCTAACACTTTGGCACAATTTTCCTTTCCATCATTTTCACGAAAGTCGTTAAAAAGATGAAGCAAATGAGGCAACCTCAATTCCATTTTTTGTAGTTTTCTTTTATAGACTAAAATAGTGATAAAACAAGAAACTAAAAGATCCAATTGCAAGATCTAAAGATATACCTTCAAGCACTCACCTCCCCGGCAACGGTGCCAGAAAAGAGCTTGATGTCTACTATGCAACCTTTTTCTTGTAGACTCGTGTTGGGCCTCCAAGCGCAGAGTTTTGTAGGACAGTAGCAAATTTCCCTCAAGTAGATGACCTAAGGTTTATCAATCTGTGGGAGGCGTAGGATGAAGATGGTCCCTCTCAAACAACCCTGCAACCAAATAACAAAGAGTCTCTTGTGTCCCCAACACACCCAATACAATGGTAAATTGTATAGGTGCACTAGTTTGGCAAAGAGATGGTGATACAAGTGTAATGTGGATGGTAGAAATAGGTTTCTGTAATCTGAATAAATAAAAACAGTGAGGTAACAAGTGATAAAAGTGAGCAAAAACGGTATTGCAATGCTTGGAATCAAGGCCTAAGGTTCATAATTTCACTAGTGCAAAGTCTCTCAACAATGATAACATAATTGGATCATATAACAATCCCTCAAGATGCAACAAAGAATCACTCCAAAGTTCCTATCGTGGAGAACATAAGATGAAATTGCTTGTAGGGTACGAAACCACCTCAAATTTATTCTTTCCGATCAATCCATTGAGCTATTCCTATAAGTGTCACAAACAGCCCTAGAGGTCGTAGTAAAATAACACCATATGATACACATCAATCAATCCTAATGTCACCTAGATACTCCAATGTCACCACAGGTATCTGTGGGTCAGTTATACGATATGCATCACACAATCTTAGATTCATATCAATCCAACACAAAGAACTTCAAGAGTATCCCAAGATTTCTATCGGAGACAGGAATATGAAAATGCGTACCAACCCCTATGCATAGATTACCCCAATGTCACCACGGGAATCTGCAAGTTGATAACCAAAACGTACATCAAGTGGATCAATGGAACATCCCATTGTCACCACGGATATCCCATCGCAAGACATACATCAAGTGCTCTCACATCCAAAGATTCAATCCGACATAACAAAACCTCAAAGGAAAAGATTCAATTCATCACAAGGTAAAGAGGGAAGAACACCATAAGATCCAACTATAATAACAAAGCTCGCGGTACATCAAGATCATGCCAAATCAAGAACACGAGAGACGGAGAGATCAAACACATAGCTACTGGTACATACCCTCAGCCCCGAGGGTGAACTACTCGCTCATCATCTTGGAGACCGTCGGGATGATGAAGATGGCCTCGGGTGATGATTCCCCCCTCCGACAGGGTGCCGGAATGGTCTTAGATTGCTTTTTCATGAACTTAGAGGCTTGCAGCGGCGGAACTCCCCATCTAGGTTTCTTTCTGGGGGGTCGTCATTTATAGGAACTTTTGGCGTTGGTTTCATGTCAGGGGGGTTCCGGAGGGACCCACAAGGCAGGGCGCGCCCTCCACCCTTGTGGTTGCCTCGGTACTCTTCTGTCCCAGCTCCGATGCTCCGTAGGCTTCTTCTAGTCCATAAAAAATCATAGTAAAGTTCCAGCTCGTTTGGACTCCGTTTGATATTCCTTTTCTGTAAAACTCAAAAACAAGGAAAAAACAGAAACTGGCACTGGGCTCTAGGTTACTAGGTTGTCCCAAAAATAATATAAAATAGCATATAAATGCATATAAAACATCCCAAGTTGATAATATGATAGCATGGAACAATCAAAAATTATAGATACGTTGGAGATGTATCAGTGATCGAGTGGATCGCAAGTCAACATCAGGAACACGCCATTTCCTGGACGATCCTTAGTATGTTGGTCCTCGAAGAAGCAGAACTGTGTTTCACTGTCTACTGCTGAAGCTGAGTATATTGCTGCTGGTTCTTGCTGTGCTCAATTGTTGTGGATGAAGCAAACCCTCAAGGACTATGGCATCAATATGAAGAACGTGCCTCTCTACTGTGACAACGAGAGTGCCATCAAGATTGCTCACAACCCAGTTCAGCACTCGAAGACTAAGCACATCTAGATTCGTCATCATTTTCTTCGAGATCATGTGTTAAAGGGTGTCATCTCCATCGACCACGTGAAGACTGAAGAACATTTGGCAGATATCTTCACAAAGCCCTTGGATGATAAGAGATTTAGCAAGTTGCGGTGTGAGCTAAATATCTGAGAATCTTTGAATGTTCTTTGAAAGGACACACATCCTAAAACTTATGCAAAATTGATGACTTAGATGTGCAACACACGAAGTAAGGTTTTTCTCCAATCAATGAAGACTAACCCTCTAAGTGTGAAGAAATTAATGAAGAATTAGACTCTTAGAACCCTACGACAATTGTGCGCGGTGTCTAAAATCATCATTCTTATACGGTAGGTCACGCCACCAACCAAAGTTGAAAATCTTCAAACTTGAATTTTTCTTCATTTTGCAAATTCTTCAAATTTTTAAACTCCTCGGGTTTGCAAATTCTTCAACTTTTTGACTGGCATTCTTCATTGACTATATATATATTCCATGTCCTCAACAGCATTCACTTATTGCTAATTTTTCAAGTTGATTTTCATCTAAGTGAATGTGATCGGACCCGTTCCCCCTCTATGCTAAACTCAACCCAGTCTGTTCACAAATTCTTCATGTGCGTTCTATTTGAAACCCGTTCAAAGTCTTCACTGTGTCCTTGACGGCTGAAGAACTTGCGAACGAAACATTAATTTTTTTTTATCAAATTTTTGGTTGTTGCCGCTCAAACCGTTCCGCTTCCCACGATGGATTAACTACTCACCCACGGTCCCCCACGATCTCCACCTCTCAGAACGTGGGTGACACATGCTGATAGGATAGCAAGGGTCAGGGGCATGTTCGTCCAAAATCTTCGGGCGAGCAGCTTTTCAATGCGGCTATAAATACCCTTCATCCTCCTCAGACTTCATTTACTCCGCTCGATCTCAACTCCCCTCACTTGAGCTCTTAGACCTAGCGTCGCCGCTACACTCCATTGTCTCCGGTGAGGGAGAGCTTCACTGTCTCGACCTCGTCGCCATCATACTCGCGCCGGCCGCGGATATCTTCACTCCGCCACCATCATAGATGTCTCCCTCCCCTGAGTTAGGGCGTGGGAGATCTGCACTGATGAACTTCTCCATATCCACTTCCAATTCGTCGTGTTCTTCGTCAAGGGTAATTAAAATCTAATTTAACTACCCTACTTTGATTCTTATGATTTTCACAAAATCATCAAAAGGTGTTTATTCTTCAGGGGCGTTAGTCCTAGAGTTTCGCCTCTTTTGGTCATTTGGTGATAAAGCGGGGGGATTTGAGTTAGTCTTCAAGCGGGTCTCTTATATATGGACTGTTTTTCGTTAAGTTACAACCCTCGTTCTTCTGAAGTGTTTGTTTGGTGAGTTGTAAACTTAAGTCCGATGGTGGTCTTATACTTTTGAACTGCTTTCTGCATGCTTATTTCCTCAAGTACCTTAATGCACGCGTGCTGAATTTTGCTAGACACCATTTTCCATCATGCATTTCAAATCTTCATATTATATATTAAATGCGTGTATGGATTACAAGATATAGGGGGTATCTCCATGCTTTTGTTTCATAATGTGCATTTGCAATCCAAGGTAAATTCCTCAAATATGCACATCTTCAGGGGAAGAACGAAGTTCTTCTATATCTTGCAATCAAATTCCTATCAGTATTTACACTTCATATGTTTATCCCCGTTGAAAATTTAACCTATCTGTCATCAATCACCAAAAGGGGGAGATTGTAAGTGCATCTAGTGCCCCTTAGTGATTTTGGTGTATTGAAGACTTATAGGTTAAGGGACTAATGTGTTTGCGAGTGTACACGGGTCTTATAAGTCTTTGAGGAGTTTGATATATTCGAAGAAAGTCGACCCTTAAAAATGAATATCTTCATTTGAAGCCTTTGGTTTTCTCGAAGACTTTGAAAATGAGGAAATTGGTGTGACCTTGAAGATATTGATATTGATGCGAGGATTATGAAGCATGAAGACTTTTGTTTTCATCGGAATTGGTGTTCTCGAAGGGGAGGGGGCTAGAATAAAAGAAGGGAAAAGATGGCATTTTCAACGTGTGACAACATTATGAAAATGGCACCATCGAAACAGGCTCGACGAACTGAGAACGTGGGCTTTGGAATTACCTCAATCGGAGTTACGTTCTGAAAATACGGTCGTTCGCTCGTTAAGCAGAAAAACAGACTAAATATGTTCATTTGTGTCCTTAACGTGCGAACGTTAACAATGTAACTATTTCGCCGGCAGGCTGGGCTGAAAGCGCATTTCTGAAGATATGCCTCCGCACAGAGAAAGTGCATTCTCGCATGAGGTCGTGGCAGAGTACGTTTCCTCAAGAGGTAAGCGTATCTGGCGAAATACGCCTTCACTTAAATTGGTCAACGGGCCCGCCAGGTCAGCGCTGTGACAATGACACGCGGAGCCCACCGCATCCTCTCTTTCCTCCTCCCTCGTCTTCTTCTTGCTCCCCATCGAAGGCAGAGGGGGTTGCGACGACCGGCGGCATGGGAGGGCCGGCCGATGCGCGCAGGAGCTCTGCCGCTCCACGCCGCGTGGCCGCGAGGTTTCTCGGGGCGGCCTGCAGCACCGGCGCCGCGGTTCGGGCGCCACGGCCGGAGCATGGCAAGGGATGGGTGGCGCCGGCAGGGCTTCCCGGAGTAAACGAAGGGGGGCGGCGGTCTGCGAGCGTCGAGGGAGGGCCAAGGCGCCAAAGAAAGGGAGGGGAAGGGCTTCGATCATGGACTGGCCAAGGGGATTAGCAGCGGCAATCTCCGGCAATGGAGGGGGAAAAGGGGAACTCTGAGGCTCGGGGAGGCATGTGGGTGGTGATAGAGGGCTCGGGACACGCTAAAGTATCCGCGGGGAAGGCTCGAGAAGGGGGAGGAGGTGGCACGAAGCTTGGCAATGTGGCGACGCTCCGGCGAAGCATCCGACACCGGCACGCCCGGACAGAGGCTAGGGGACGGGGAAGGAAGGTGACTAAGCGACGTGGGGCGAGGTCGTGGCACGCCATTGCGAGCTGGGCCGCTGGGGAGGGGCCTCCCGCGGGTCCAGTGCACAGTGCACTCTCACTGCATGCAACGCGCGCGCTCTACACATGATCACCGCGTGACCGTTGTGTTTCCACGTGTTCTGGGCGGCCCGAGCATGTCTGGCGGGTTAGGCACTGCCCCATTAACTGCTTGGTGCAAAGAAACAACATCCATGGCCCACTATGTGACTACACAGTGCACAAATCTTAATCAGCAGCAAAGTGTTTGATTGAAGGTGAGAGCAATGCACATCTCCATTTGGCCTGAAATTTGGGTGAGGGTGGTCATCTACTACGGTTATCATTGTGGCAAAATCTCAACTCCGAAAGATGAGGCTAGCTGGCACTTCGTTTGCAAAGTGCCCAACTGGCCAGAAATGCAAATGAGGATGCTGGGGAAGAATGGCTAGGTGAAATTGGCTGAAATTTGGTGGAGACCAATGATGTAGTCTTGAGAATGATCTGGTAAAATTGTAGCTCATTTGGATGCTCTATGAAGGTACTTCCTTCACAAAGCTAGGATCTGAACATAAACTTGAGAAAATTATAGGGAAAGACTGGATAAATAGGTTGAGCTGATTTTTGGTTTGCAGTAGTAATATATCAATATGAACTACCCTGCAAAATTTCAGCTCAATTGCATCAAAGAATCAAGCACTTCCTTCACAAAGTTTTAGACAAGGCAGAAACTTGTATTGGATCATGTGCTCAAATTTTGAACTGTGAGCATGGGGGTTTGATGGAAATGGTGAAGATATAGCAAGTAGAAGGTCCACAAATTATTGGGAATTTTCCTGACTACTAAATGGTAGTTCTTTTGGAAAGTGGCAGATAGACTATTGGCCTTGTCAACGAAAAATCAAATTTTCCTTAATCAAATTTGGCCAATATTTTTACCAGAGCTTGGAATAGGCATCAAGATCATCTCCAAAAATTCTCATGAAATTTAGAGATGTCTAGCTATGCCTCTGGATTTAATTCCTCAGATAGACAGGAAAATGAATTAATCCCAGATGAAAAATATTGCATATGACTTGGCAATATTTTTGCATATCCAGGGTTTATAGGTGTAGGAGGATCTCTAGGAATTTTTGGAGGATTAACAGAGCAAAAGAAAGGAGGGCTCCTTTGTAATATCAAAGGCAGGATTTCAAATTCCAAATTCTGGAATTATGGTTTGGGTGGGTTTTGGGATGATGGAGATGGGGTCTTGGCTAGCATCAAAGACATGGGAGAGGCTCTGAAAATTAGAAAATTGCATGAATTCACTCGATCATCCAGCAAACTCTGGAGAAAGATTTGGAAAAAGAAAGCTAGGAAAGAATAACTAATACCTGAATAACAAATACCTGAATAATAGCTATGAGTGAAATGTATAGGGGAGGGGAAATAATCCAAACGGCAAAGAGAAATATGAGAGAAAATATCATATAGAATTGAGAACCGAATAGAAATGTTGGTGGCGTGACCCGCCGTATAAAAACTATGTGACCCAGGGCATCGCACAATTTGTCGTGGCACCCTAATAGTCGAGTTCTTCGTTAATGTATTCACTCTGGAAGAAATTTTCACTTTGTTGAATTTTTCAAGCTCTTCGAGTGTTGTGCACCAATTCCTTCCGAGATGTGGAAGTGTTGGTATGGTAAAATTCCACAAAGAGCAGTAAGCTGACACAAAATTTTCAAGCTCTTTGAGTGTTGTGCACCCATTCCTTCTAAGATGTGGAAATGTGGGTACTACAACACTCATTCCTTCTAAAATGTGGAAGTGTGGGTACTTCTTACTTGAGGAGTAAGTTGACACGAAAAATAAGCTTGGACTAGAACTGAGAAGCACCAGTAGACCGCGGTCGGCCGACTCCAACAGCTTCGAAAAGCCACACAACATTAAAAAGCAAGCCCAAACGAAGAGTACGTTGTCCACTCTTGCTATTGGTTTAACCAAAAGGGTCTTGTGCCAAGGCGCAATGGATAAAACATGTTTCTTTTAAGCATCGTTTGTTAGACTCTATTTCATATGCTTTGCTTGCCTTCTTTGTTGCTTATTGATAGTCATGCATGATATGTCACGGTACGATGTTCGTTTTGCATACAATCGCATAGGTTAATGATGTAGTTGGAGCAGACCCGGTTGTACGGCCAGGAACATGGCATGCACGTGCAAGTCGAGCAAACAACCCACGGAACCAAAACCCGCAAGCTCCTCCATGGCCAAGCCCACATTCGCCCATGAGCCGGCGAGAGGATCTCCCATTGCGACCATGTCAACAAGGCAATTACAGAGCTTAAAAGCTAAGCAATACATTATGTGAAATTAGAAAGAACAAATAATAGCAGCCAATACACGTCTATCATAAAATTCCAAGTCAGTGAGAGGTCGGTCCGCATCAATAAATCTGACTATTACACATCACATGTACAATAGCGTCCTGGTTTGGCACCGGCGATCCACACATTGATGGGCGTGTGCCTTGCTCGGGCCTGTCACCGAGTGTGAGGCTGCTCGGAATTGTCGGGTAGCCTACCCGACCTCTCATGTGATGCATCATCTGCTGAAGAGCGGTTGCCCGGGCCTTCCAACCAACCACTTAATCCTTTTCCATAGTCGACCCTCCTTGTCCGTGCCCTGTTGTTCAATACCGCCGACCAAACTATTCAGAATGGATGGACTTAGAACCCATGGCGTGGGCCCTATGGTGCACTTGGTTTCTCGCGGCGGTCTGCCCGGGAGCTCGAGTGGAGCCCCGTGACGTGACCCCAAGGACAAGCCACTCACCAATCCTCTCACCATCCACCCACAATTCCCGAACACAATATACCCGCATTGATCTTAATTTCGAACAGATAAATTCTATCGCAGCAAGAAGACACACACAAAAACAAAATGCATGGATATCAACACGAAGAGAACAAACTATGTTACACAAGCAAATTAAACAAGCAAACCTCAGTGCAGCAAAGACGAAAGACGACGGCGGACAGTGCACTCAACCGAACGACAACATCATCGAATCCTCCAGGCGCACGAAGCAACCAAACCTGCCAAAGAAGCAAGGATCGGGCACACCCACTTTGTTAAGCAGAGCACACGAAAATGACCAAAGAAATGGCTCACCTAGAATTCACCTCAACCGAAGCACGCGAAGGAGGTCGCAGTACCCTAAGAGGCAAATCTGAAAAACAGGGAGTGTGGACAAAAACAGGAGTCACGCTCAAACCACCCCACAGACGAGCCGACGAAGAAACTCGCGAAGCCGCTTCCATTCAAGGGCAAAAGAAGCGAGGTGGAGCTGGTATGGATGAAAAGAGAAGCCGCGGTGGAGCTGGTATTTGATGAACAACTTCATGTACAAAGAAGCGAGTTGTTTATTTTATTTTTAGTCTTCATTTCATCCAAACATATTATTTTCATCTTATTCTTGCAGATGTTGCGCATGTGTTTTTTATTTGGACCAATACGTTTTGGCCGCCATAAATGTGCAACAAAACTCAAGTCCTTCAAATAGAACAAAAGCAGCACGAGTTTTGCAGCAACGGGACAGACAATTAAGCGGCACTACAAGTTGTTCATCAATATAGTGGCACAAACAACAGATAAACTGGAATTAATATAGACACAGTAACATCAATCAATCAGCAATCCGTAATAGCCCCATCTCAGATCCACAGAGTCAGCTGTGTTGACTGACTATATACCTACAATAGTACCACGGAACTCTGGGGCCTATATAACGATGAGAAAGAATGACAACAATACTCTGGTAACCAGATAGGGATGATCTTGGCGTCAGGGGAAAAGAGAAGAGAAGAACAGGTACAGCAGATGGAGACTGAGATCATCTATCTCATGAACGGGTGCCTTCTCGCCCCTCTTTCATTCACCTGAAGCTGTGGCGACTTGGGCCTGGTCACCTGCTTCGTCGACCTTTGTGGACGGAACGGCCTGTCGAACTTTGGGAGGGGCCGTGCTTGTGGCACCAAGGTCCTCCTCAGCTGCTTCAGCGCCTTCTCTTCCTCGATCTTCACATACACATTACATATACAGAGGTTGGTTAGTCGCTATGGTACAACACAAGAAAAAAGACTGACCAACAGGCAGGGATGTATGTACCTTCTGTGCAAATTCGTTTTCCTCTCGCAACCTCTTGTAAGTGATCTCCTTCTCCTTCACCTGCATCACAATGAAATGCTCCATAAACCCTCCTTCCTACAAAGCTTTCATTTCAGAGGTATAGTAGTATACAAGGAGCAAAAAGCAGGCAAAATTACTGACTCTGTTATCAAATTCTGATCTTTGAACCGCCCTCTCATCAACATGCAGTTCAAACTGTTGCACTTCAGTAAGAGGCTTTCGCTCCTTCTGTGGAAGAGGAATAGGATCCCTGCAACCAAATTAAAAAGTCGTAAGACAAGAGTGAGATCGTGTGATGTGTATCATAAATTCTCCTCTGAGCCACAAGAGGACAAGAGATTGCATATGCTACTTACTCTTTCAGTATCGGTTGTGCCCTGACAATTCTCCTCTGAGCCTCTTCCCTCGCCATCCTCTCTCTCTCTTCCATTAGCCTTTGCTGCTCCACTTCATGTCTCACCAAGCTCTCCAGCTGAAAACCTTCTGGCCTCGTGCATGGTTTCGGTTCAGGCTTTGGTGGCACCTGAGTGGAAAATGTTAAGAGATGGCCTGGGACCAGGATATGTTCAGCATATATCTATCACTTTGCACGTACCACTGGATAGTCTGTGGTGTAAGGATAGGGATTAGCCTTGAATTTCCGGGCCTTCTCTTCCTCTAGCTTCTTCTGCAACAGTTGTGCCTCTAGTTGCCTCTCCTTGTCATGCCCTCTTTCCTGTAAACATGGGTACAGTGTTATTCGCTTGCAGCAAAGATGGGCAAGAAAGTATAAACACATTTCACATACATCTGTATGTAGATTGAAAGGGTTGGGTATCGTCAGTATCGGCATATCTTTCTTGTCATGGCAGGAAGAAGATTCAGAGTACAGAGAAAGCTGCAAAAAAAAGACAACAGATTTAAAAAGGTGAAAAGGTTGCTGACAACACACTTTGGTTTACTTCAGCACACACCTTGTCGAGAAGATCCGCAACTGCAGGAGGTCCCAAGCGGTCGTCAGTACGAAAATGGAACTCCTTGGGCTCTGTTGCCTGGGCCTTCGGGTGGGCAAAAACACCAATATCACCCTTGCTCTCAAGAATCTGCATGGAATGATGTTCAGACTAATTTTCCGAAGCATTATATAGTTGAATGTATATAAGTTTGAAATGTACAAGACCTTTTTGTTCAGTGGCTTGGCCTTGAACTTGGGGGCTTTCTCCAATTCTTCTAGTTCCAATTCCTCACTACTTTTCACCCTGTTAAAGCTGATGTTAGAGTCGAATATACAAGGTTGCAGCACAGTAAAAGTGATTATTGTTTTCTCAATAAATGTACCTTGATGGCCTTGCGCGCAGTGCTGTCTCAAGTTGTGGGGGTTTCGCTTCAGCAAGTTTAAGTGGCTTACTACCCTGACTCTACAAGATGTATTTAACTTTCAGTAATTGCCACAATCAACAACATAACGTGGCAAAACCAGGTGCTAGTATGCTTACCCGCATAGTTCCTACGGAAGAAGCTTCTGAACATGTGTCAGCATGTCGAGACGCTCTTTCCATCGTTTTAAGGTGAAACTCCTATAGTCAATGCAAAGGCGTGACTTAATTATTGGACGATCACTCGGTGAATCTGTTATGACAGTCAAATACGTACATTGAATTCGGGGAGCTGTGGAGCTGTCCTTGGAAGAGGAGGGAAAGACGGAGCTTCAGCTATCTAAGAGCAGAAGCAAGAAATTAGTTAGGCTTCATCCCCTGAGGCGTGCAATTCATTTAGTTAAACAGAAACACAGGAAATTTTCCCACCTTTTTGTTAAATGGCCGTGCTCTGAACTTTGGAATCTTGGCCAGCATTTCCTCCTCTAGTTCTGAAGAGCTTTTCATTCTGACTGCTCGGACCCTGTGGGTAGTCTGAAACTCAGGTTCCTTTGGCCTTGTTAGCATAAGTTTGGGCCTTCTCTGTGAGGCGGTTGCTGCATCCTCCTGCATGGTTAATCCAAATTATAATATATTTTTCATGGACAAGTATTAAGATGTAATAAATGCGGCAATTCATCAAACGCTGGATTGCTAGTGGAGATACCCATATCATGGCACCAAGAAAAATAAATTAAACAACGGCAATTCACAGTGAGCATACAAACTGTAATATGGATGTAAAGCTTAACTACTAATACCGTTTTCATAATCAAATATTCACAGATTGATGATAAAGGTAATGATTCTTTTTTATCAAAACTGCTATCAGCCCCAAGAATAACAAAAATTAAGCAACGGACACCCACACGATATGTGGAAAGGACTACTTAAACTTACATTAGACATTGATCTGCAATATGAATTAAACAACAACAATTCACAATGAGCATAGAAACTGCAATATGGATGTAAAGGTCCTAGTCAACTACTAATACCGTTTTCATCATCAAATATTCACAGATTGATGATAAAGATATGATTTTTTTTATCAAACTTCGAACTGCTATCATGCGCCAAGAATAACAAAAATTAAGCAACATACACCCACACGATATGTGGAAAGGAATACTTAAACTTACATTAGACATTGATCTGCTGTAGTGGCTGCCCAAATCTCTAGTCCCTGACTCAAACTTCTTGACCATTTCAGCTGCTGAAATGTATGGAGTCACTGTCACTTCCTGAAAAACGGGCAACAATTACAGTAAGTACAAGTTCACAAAATAATAAAATCACATTACACCTGCAGTTTCACATCTCTCCCCACTACGCAACAAAATGAACTTTATTTAGAGTCAGAAGAAGATATCGCCACCTTCAGAGAGTGGGTGTCGTCACCGCGGTGCCTCATGGAAGACTGTCCCACCTCGGTGCTTCCTGCTAAACTACATCTTCCTTTGTGAGGCAGCACCCGGGACTTGACGTTCAATATCTGGTCATCGCAGTGATTTATAAGTTCACAGTACATGGACAAGTTCTGCCAGTAATATAAGTTCCTGCTATACCTGTCTTGTACTTCCATCATCTAGTTTTTGCCTCTTCACAGCCTGATTTTCTTGCCTAATATCATTTGCAGCAGCTGCTGCCTTTCCGGCCACCGCATCACGAGTCCCCCTAAGAACCAACAACCCAGAACATCGTTAAGCAAACCATCTCAAACTTTCGACAACGGAATCAATATCTACGAGTCAGCATGCATATATTTCTCCTACTTGATCACACTCTTCTTCTTTAATGCCAGCGAGGACTGCTTCAGATTAGACGGTTGCACGGTCTTTGAGCGAGTGGATGAGCTCCCCTGCACCTTGGGAGTGCACGCTTCAGCCTTCACTGTCGACTTGGCAGTGGTCGCAGCAGTGGTAACTTCCGCAGGTGGAGGCGGCCTCTGAATCTTAGGCGTGCTAGACCCAACATCTGCTGCTAAAACCACGGCAATGTCGATATCAGAAGTGAGGAATCTATTCCCAGACGGCATTCCTCCAAGAAATACTAGTTAGTGACTCACATTTTGCAGCCAAATCTTTGGACAGGGGGAACTCGAAAGACTTGGGTGACTCCTCCTTCTCTTCTGATGGCGGCGACTCTGACATGGTGTCAGGACAAGCAGACGTGCTGACCAAATGAAGAAAGACAGGCAAACATGGTATGAGGACAAAAGTATGCCAAACACAGAAGGAGAGATACGAGGTCCAAATAGGCAATTTTGGGGGTGTCACAGAACACAATTAACTGGCAGAAACAGAATCACCCCAACAATTAACTGGCAGAAACAGAAGACAACAATGATATGTAAATTCTAGAAGAAAGAGAATCACCCCAGCGCTTACCCGTCGATATCCCCTGCCGGATTTGTGACGTTGACTGCTGCGTCCTCCGTTGCTTGGTTCTACCGCCGCAAACACCAACATAGATTGGGTAATGAGAAGGGGGAACAAAAACAACCCAACCCAAATCAGAGCAAAATCGAGGCAATCTCTTTCCATTTTCGTTACCTTTGGAGATGGAGCCGGGTCCTCCGCGTCCGCGAAGTCGCAGAGTGCGTCGATCTTGACCTCCGCTCTCGACTCCTTGATCCTCGGGGCGAAGGCTGCGCGCAAGAAGGAGAGAAAGAAGAGCAAGTCAGGGTAAATTTCCGTGAGAGAAGCCGCGAGGAGGGGGCGGGGTGCGTACGCGAGGGCGCGTGGCTGGCGCCGGCCTCGAACCAGCGCTCGGCGGCGCGGATGTCGGCCTCCGTCTCGTCGACGACGAAGTCGAAGTACTTGGGCGCGCGGTACTCGTACGCCTCGTCCACCTGGAACTGCACGGCCGTCGCCGCCGCCGCCTCCGTCCCGGAGGAGGGTTTGGTCTCCGCCGCCATGGACGGGCAGAATTCTAGGGTTAGGAGCGCGCGAGCTAGGGTTCTCTCTCTCGGGATGTGGTGGTGTGTGATGTGTGGTTTTGATTGGAGGCGGGGAGAAGAAGGGAAGGGGATCGGCTGGATCGAGGGGGAGGAGCCTGGTGGGCTGTGGGTTGGAGAAGAACGTTGCGAGTCCAACGGTCGGGGGATTTGAAGTGTTTGCCGATTGCCAAAGGGGCAAGTCTTAACGGAGGGGAGGGGAGGAGAGGAGGACTGGGCCTGGGTGGTTGGGTGCTGTGGGAGAGATCTATCTCGGCGCTGTGTGCGCAACGGCTATTTTTGCGGCGCGGCTGCCAGCGGTGCCCACTCAGATTAATGGTCCGCCGGACTAGCAACCAACAGATTAGTGGTACTGCTACAGGTATCGATCGGGCACAGACTGCCCATGTTGGTTGTAGCACAACGGTCATGATGCAATGTAAAACTTGCTTAGAATAACAGGATGCCTTCTTCTCGCCTTACAACTCACCCTACTGTTTTGGATCTTATTTGGAAATTCAACAAGTTGATTTCTAAGCACTTGGTAAGGGAGGATTATTTCACACAATATTTGGTGCTCTCTGTGCTTACAAATTTGGAGCCGGATCCCCTGACGTACGGCCACCTGACGTTGGGCCACTGACGCGTGGGTCCGGGTCCACACGTCAGCGAGTGCGCCGTACGTCAGAGGAGCTGCGTCCTACAAATTTACCCTGGAATCGGTGATGAATCCCTGCCATCCTTCAGGTCTTGTTTGGTAGCCCGTTATTCCCTTGAGATACCTGTCAAAAAACGGGACGGGGAGGCCATAGGGACAAATCGGACGGTGAAAAACTACCACACCATTTGGTCTCTCACTCTTGCCTAAAAAAAATGGTCTCTCACTCCGATCCGCGTCTTTTCCAAAGGGAGAGATCCACGCCTCGAGGGATCAGGAGAAATACCACGGCTTGAGGCAAGATGAGAATGTGAATATGAGGCGACGATGACCAAGGTCCAACACTTCGCCCCAAACTTCTCCACTGGCGACGCTCCAGCGCACCCCCCCCCCCCCCCCCCACCCCAGTGATCCGTGTTCTCGCCCTCGTCTTTTCCCGAATGTCCTCTTCGTCAGCTCATGTCACCTCCCTCTTCCACCCCGGCATTTTTGCTTGATCCATGAACGTGCTCTTGTGAGGGATTTCCTTCCCTCCCCTTTTTGCCATTTGGGCACCTGGGGTAGTGGGAGGGATTCCATATGCGTAGGAAAATCTTTCCCTAGAGGTTTAGGCCTCATTGATTCAAAGAGTTCCTAAAAGAATTTTGGAGCATTCCAATTCTTAGTTTTTTTTCCTGCGTCAGATTCATTTGTACTAGTTTTCATAGGAAAATTTTCATCCACTCCAACCTCATGTGAAGCATCCAACATATTTCCTGCGCATGCGCACTATCACTATCAAACAGACTATACTAATCCTATAGCATTGAAGATGTCATGCCACTTCATTCCTATGTTTTTCCTATTCCTACATTTTACAAATCCTGTGAATCAAAGAGGCCCCATGCCCTGGATTTTCACTTCCCAACAACCAAATGAGCACTCAGGCTGCAACCCGCGTGGTTTTGCCACTGCACTCGGTAAACCGTAACCGTTGACAGCAACAGATGTACAGGGACAAATCCAGGGACAAATGCATGGTTAGATTTTGTCACCAGTCCCGAAATAAGTCATTCACAAATATTCCCAAGTATAACCAGCAAAATTTGGATATGTTATTTGTGCATCTCAGATGTCATGCATGTATGGCGGTAGCAGTTACATTAGAAAATGGGCAGCAGATATGTTGTTCTAGTAAAACAAAACAAATAGAACAAACAGATGGGGGCAGCACAAGCCGCTGAGAACATCTACCAGAATGGGGTTTCTTCTAAAGTGTTATGTACACTCAAAATTAATTATACACCGAATCAAAACATGGAAGAATCTTCGATCAAACGGAGTTCAGGTCTTGGGAAACTTGGTTCTGCCACCTGCACCAATGATAACAGCTATTACACCTCCCTTTGTTTTGGGTGCATAATATCAAGATGGGCAAAAGAGTGTAATGTCTCTAGACTAACCTGGTAAGAAGGAACCTCGCCAGAGGGCTTACGGTAGGAGCAGCCAATGGTGGCGTACTAGCTTGTTTCTTGTTGCTTCCAGCTTCCGAGGGGGGCTCAGGTTTCTTTGTAAAAATCGATATTGCCGTCTCATTTAGACTTTGCAACGATGAATCCTTCGAGCTGCACATGAGGCACAATAAGCTGAGGAGTGAGGACACAGTACGAAAGTGAGCAAGCACACACGGTGAGAGTCAAGGTCGTACCTCCCTAGCCGATGCAGAATTCTGCCAACCAATACCTCACAGGATCCAGGTATTTCTTGCTCTAGATCCATCAGAGAACTGAGGACTGCATGAACAACAGGTCCTTCATACTTGTCACCAGAAGCCTACAAGAGAAGTTCTAAAGTTGGAAGACACTTCTGGAGGGATGCAAAGACCGATATTGGAATATCACAGTGATGGCACAGCTAAACCATTATTGGGATTTGATCATCTAGCATTCAATTTGGTTCCTATAAAGACCATCAACATTTAATTGAACCCACTCTGGTCTTTACGAGAGTTTAGAGGCACTAATGCAAAATCAAACTAATGCAAAATCAATGTACTCCGATAACAGGGCACGAGGTTAACACGTCGAATATAGTTTACCTCTTTCAGAGAAGGAATTATCAAGGATGAGAGTGCAGGTGAAGCTGCAGAAGCTCGGGGGGCTGATTGCCCATCGGATGGCTGCCGTGATTTGCGACCTTTTTGCGAGTCAACATTCTCACTAGGACAAAGAACATACTTTCGCTAAGGAATGATATAAACAGCACACGTGTAAGTCAAACAACACTTAAACTAAGCTTGAAATACCTTCGAACCTCATGACTGTTTACCCCAGAAAATCTAGGTTCATGTGATTCCTTTTCATGTTTGTTGGTGGCTGGTCTTTCTCGAGCATTTCCCTTTCTGAACCCAGCTTGTAGAGCAGCCTTTGCCTGCATATATTGCTCAAGTGCATTATAAATATGCATCTACCAAGCAAGCGAGCATTTGGCAACAAAACATTCACGTCCACTACCTCCGCAAGGTTGGTAGCACTATCCTCAAGTGAAGCATTTGATGTTTTTTCTTGAGTCCCCAGCCTTGACCTTGAAGATCGTGGCGTTTCTGCTTCTTCAGTTTGATTCCTAACAACTGTCCCACTGATAGACATATCTTCGTACGAGGAGAATCTGCTGGGAGGCTAATGAATATGATGAATCAGATGCTGCTGCTTATCTTAGTATCTTGCTTGCAGGGTAAGGTAGGATCGCAAATATTAAAAACCCAAAACTGATATCAATGTACCTTAGAACTGTGATTAGGACCTGCTGGGTAAACCTGAGATGCTCTTGGAGAGCGTAACACCACAGTTCCAGACCCACTTACAGATTGGTCATTCTGACAAGAAGCCATGGTTAAAATCAGAATTAACCATTAATCAGGAGTTTACAGATTGCACGTGTAGATGGAAATCTCACGTATTCTGTAGAACTTTCCAGCCTCCCATGATCAGTTTGAGCTTCTTTCTTAGACATGTTTGTTGAGAATGATTCTTCAGATCCAGTCCCAGATGTTCTCCATTGGTTTTCTCGTTCAGCTGTACGTTTTACTGTACTTGGATTCTGAGGCATATCAAATCTACCATCCTTGGTGGAGGTTATTTGTGGTGGTCTCAAACCACCTCGAACAGTTCCCGTGCCCTCCGATCTATCAGGAAAATCCCAGCCAGCAGCTTTCCTAACTGTTCCTTGACTATAGTCGACCAAAAATAATCAAGCCCATGAAGACAAAACAAAGCTTATTAACTATTTTGACAAACATACCTGGAGGGAGAGGCTGCATGTCTTGTATTTCTATCAACCTTAATTGTACCTCCATAATCATCTTCTTCAATATGTGTTTGACCATTTTGCGTGGCATCGATGCTACCTTTTACTGTAAATTTTGGCCTCTCTCTGCCAATAACACCAAAAGAGGCACACAAAGACAATGAGATACGATACACTTCAATTATTAGTCAAACATTGTTTCACTAAAAAAAGTGTAGAGAAGAAAAACAACATCACATACCTTATTCTCTCCAGAAGCTTTGGAGTTTTTCTGGCATTTTTTATGAAACGGTGCTTAAGAAGTTCCTTAGCACTAGGCCTCTGTGAGAAAGTAATACACATGAACAGCACTGAGCAAAAACGACACAGACTATAAAATGCACTCTTTCCAGCCTTAGACATGACACTACCTTAGTCTCAAATAAGATGACCCAGGGACTTACACAAAAAAGGAAAATTCTGAAGTTCAGCATAGCAACTACTAAATTGTCAAATACTTCTAGGTAGAATTATGTACTAGATTTACTACAACATAGCAATAAAATATCCCTGAAGGTGTTACCCCTGCTTTTCCATAAAGCAACCTTAAATTTATTTTACTCCCTCTTCTCTAATTAGATTTTCGTTGGGGCGTAACCCTCTCAGCGACGCGCCACATCGGAACCCGGGTGTGGTGTCAAATGGGTAAGGAAGCTAGCCGAGCCTAGGAGGATTCGCTTAGGTAGCTGGAACGTAGGGTCTCTGACAGGGAAGCTTCGGGAGCTAGTTGATGCAGCGGTGAGAAGAAGGGTTGATATCCTTTGCGTCCAAGAAACCAAATGGAAGAGTCAGAAGGCGAAGGAAGTGGAGGATACCGGCTTCAAGCTGTGGTACACGGGGACGGCTCCAAACAGAAATGGCGTAGGCATCTTGATCAACAAGAGCCTCGAGGATGGAGTGGTAGATGTCAAGAGACGTGGGGACCAGATTATCCTGGTCAAGCTCGTAGTTGGGAACTTAGTTCTCAATGTTATCAGCGTGTATGCCCCACAAGTAGGCCACAATGAGAACACCAAGAGGGAGTTTTCGGAAGGCCTGGAGAACATGGTTAGGAGTGTACCGATTGGCGAGAAGCTCTTCATAGGAGATCTCAATGGCCACGTGGGTACATCTAACACAGGTTTTGAAGGGGCGCATGGGGGCTTTGGCTATGGCATCAGGAACCAAGGAGAAGATGTCTTGAGCTTTGCTCTAGCCTACGACATGATCCTAGCTAACACCCTCTTTAAAAAGAGAGAATCACATCTGGTGACTTTTAGTAGTGGCCAACACTCTAGCCAGATTGATTCCATCCTCTCGAGAAGAGAAGATAGGCGTGTGTGCCTAGATTGTAAGGTGATACCTGGAGAGAGTGTTGTCCCTCACCATAAGCTGGTGGTTGCTGACTTTCGCTTTTGGATCCGTGTCCAGCGGGATAAGTGTGCCAGAGTCGCTAGAATGAAGTGGTGGAAGCTCAAGGGGGAGGTAGCTCAGGCGTTCAAGGAGAGGGTCATTAAGGAGGGCCCTTGGGAGGAAGGAGGGGATGCGGACAATGTGTGGATGAAGATGGCGACTTGCATCCTTAAGGTGGCCTCGGAGGAGTTTGGAGTGTCCAAGGGGAGGAGAAGCGAAGCTAAGGATACCTGGTGGTGGAATGATGATGTCCAGAAGACGATTAAGGAGAAGAAAGATTGTTTTAGACGCCTATACCTCGACAGGAGTGCAGACAACATAGAGAAGTACAAGATGGCGAAGAAGGCCGCAAAGCGAGCTGTCAGTGAAGCAAGGGGTCGGGCGTATGAGGGCCTCTACCAACGGCTAGGCACGAAGGAAGGCGAAAGGGACATCTACAAGATGGCCAAGATCCGCGAGAGGAAGATGAGGGATGTTGGCCAAGTCAAATGCATCAAGGATGGAGCATACCAACTCCTAGTGAAGGATGAGGAGATTAAGCATAGATGGCAGGAGTACTTTGACAAGTTGTTCGATGGGGAGAATGAGAGTTCTACCATTGAACTGGATGACTCCTTTGATGAGACTAGCATGCGTTTTGTGCGGTGGATCCAGGAGTCTGAGGTTAAGGAGGCTTTAAGAAGGATGAAAGGAGGCAAGGCGATGGGCCCTGATTGTATCCCCATTGAGGTGTGGAAAGTCCTCGGGGCCATAGCGATAGTATGGCTAACCAAGCTTTTCAATCTCATTTTTCGGGCAAAGAAGATGCCAGAAGAATGGAGACGGAGTATATTAGTTCCAATCTTCAAGACAACTTATGGAGAGATACAGGGAGCAAAAGAAGGACTTGCATATGGTGTTCATTGACTTGGAGAAGGCCTATGATAAGATACCGCGAAATGTCATGTGGTGGGCCTTGGAGAAACACAAAGCCCCAGCAAGGTATATTACCCTCATCAAGGACATGTACGATAATGTTGTGACAAGTGTTCGAACAAGTGATGTCAACACTGATGACTTCCCGATTAAGATAGGACTGCACCAGGGGTCAGCATTGAGCCCTTATCTTTTTGCCTTGGTGATGGACGAGGTCACAAGGGATATACAAGGAGATATCCCATGGTGTATGCTCTTTGCGGATGATGTGGTGCTAGTTGACGATAGTCGGACGGGGTTAAATAGGAAGTTAGAGTTATGGAGACAAACCTTGGAATCGAAACGGTTTAGGCTTAGTAGAACTAAAACCGAGTACATGATGTGCGGTTTCAGTACTACTAGGCGCGAGGAGGAGGTTAGCCTTGATGGGCATGTGATGCCTCGGAAGGACACCTTTCGATATTTGGGGTCAATGCTGCAGAAGGATGGGGGCATTGATGAAGATGTGAACCATCGAATCAAAGCGGATGGATGAAGTGGCGCCAAGCTTCTGGCATTCTCTATGACAAGAGAGTGCCACAAAAGCTAAAAGGCAAGTTCTACAGGACGGCGGTTCGACCCGCAATGTTGTATGGCACTGAGTGTTGGCCGACTAAAAGGCGACATGTTCAACAGTTAGGTGTGGCCGAGATGCGTATGTTGAGATGGATGTGTGGCCACACGAGGAAGGATCGAGTCCGGAATGATGATATACGAGATCGAGTTGGGGTAGCACAAATTGAAGAGAAGCTTGTTCAACATCGTCTGAGGTGGTTTGGGCATATTAAGCACAGGCCTCCAGAAGCTCCAGTGCATAGCGGACGGCTAAAGCGTGCGGATAATGTCAAGAGAGGTCAGGGTAGACCGATTTTGACATGGGAGGAGTCCGTAAAGAGAGATCTCAAGGATTGGAGTATCACCAAAGAACTAGCTCTGGATAGGGGTGCGTGGAAGCTTGCTATCCATGTGCCCGAACCATGAGCCGGTCGCGAGATCTTATGGGTTTCACCTCTAGCCTACCCCAACTTGTTTGGGACTAAAGGCTTTGTTGTTGTTGTTGTTGTATTTAACAATAAAGTTTACATCTAGCAGGACTGGAACCCTTCATGGCATCTTGTAATGTTAGTTGTAGCCTTCTAGCCAGTGGGACTCCCAAATTTGGCCAGTACAGAACTAGTGTCACGACAGACAACGAGAAATTATAAAAAGAAGAGTGACACTGCATATGTTCAAAAGAACAACGCAAGTGAGAACACACGGTAACCTTTTATGAATCTGAAACTTCTATACTGAACAAGTGCAGAGGAAGTGCTTCCTGGTACATAATAAGAATTTTACCTCTGCTGGATTCTTCCTTAAACATAGTGACACAAACTCTTTCATTGGTTTAGAGAAATGCTCATCAAGCTGCATGTTAAAAAATATAATACTTACTTTCTTGCAAAAAATGTAAAACAGATGCTTTGATAAACTGAAATGAAGTACTTGATAATAGTTGTTAAAAGTACTCCAGTGACCTGAGGAGGATTTTCACGAGGTATCATGAAAAGAACTCTCATGGGGTGAATATCTGCCAAGGGGGGTTCACCTTTTGCCATTTCTATAGCAGTTATACCTAAAGACCAGATATCCGCCTGCATTGAGACAAAAGCTTATGTAACAAAGTTCATTATGAAGCAAAAGGTTCGACAAATTGGTAAGCACCTTTTCATTGTACCCATCAGAATTTTGAATAACCTCAGGTGCCATCCAAAAGGGAGTTCCAACGAATGTCTGGGCAAATCAAAGCCATTAGGCATTAGCAACATACTATGGCATATTCTTAGCTGATCTATCTGAAATAAAAAAACAAATTATGTTTCTTGTACACAATTCCAACAAAGGGAAACAACATGTTCACTGTTAAGCTAAAACACTACCACGGGCCCACAACAACTGATAAGAGAAACTCCATTTAGTGCATGCTAGGCTGGTGCAAACATACGTTTGGTTGTGTCACACCTGCACCGCACACAACTGCAGTGTGACTAGTGGTTGGGCCCTTAGGCAGGGTGGTTGTGTGCGTGGCCTAGGCCAGCTGGCATGTGTGCGTGTGCATTTTGCAGATACTTAAGCGTTCTGTGTTGTAACGTGAGAATTATGCATTGAAGTGAGATCTGAATTCTCATCCCTGTTCTCTCTTCTCACCTTCTTCCTCTCCAAGTCTCTCACCCCAACTACCCTTTCTTCCTGCCTACTCCTGGTCGCTCATGATCCAGAGATCAGGGCATGACAAATTGGTATCTAGAGCCACCTGCGTTTTCCCAAAAAAAAAAAATCTTCGGCGTCAGTTGCTTGTTCCTCTCTCTGGATCCGTGACATCCACCGCTAAGGGTGTATATTTTGCTCCGGCGAGATCCACCCAAAGTCCCAAGCGGGGTTGGATCTGGTATGAGTGCCACGACGGCAAACACCAAGCCCTCCGCACAGACCCGTCACGTCCTGTCGGCCATGGAGGAGAGCACCAACTAATTCAAGGCGCTCATCAAAGGCCTGATCACTCGCTTCGACGTGCAGAAAATTAACAGCGACAAGCAGCGCAAGTCGCCTTCAACGATCAGGTATCAGGGGTGTCGCACGAGCTCCGCGCTTCACCAAGCAAATTGATCTTACCCAAGCAGATGTGGATGAGACGCGCAAGACGATGGAGGCGTCGGCATCCCCACATGGCTCGGTTACGGTGCTCATGCTGCCACCACTGCGTTCGCCGTGCACCCCAGAAGCTCAGAACCAGCACCGAGGGCTGACCCGTTCGCCCAGCTTGGAGGCAAGCGGCCCCCTCTGATTCCGCAAACACCAAGAGTGCCGAATCAGGCCGTCATATCGACTCAGACAGCGGCGCACTGGCAGATCCCAGAAGCGCCGCCCCTGACCGCGTCGGACATGACTACTGCTACACCAAGCCTCACAAGCATGAGTTCCCTCAATTCAACGGCAGCGCACCATATCACAGAACTGGGTCACAACGGCAACGCTATACATCAAAGTGCAAGCAGCCCACTAGCTTCATGCATTTCGCCAAACACACAAAGGCATGACATGGGAGGCGTTTTGTGCTGCGATCATCGAGGAGTTTGGATCGGACGAGTTCGAACTCAAGAAGCACAAACTTCTCCAGCTGTGTCAGATCGGCAGTGTCATCGAGTATAGGGCAGCATTCGACGCCCACATGTACCACTTGCTCGCGCTAGACCCGTCGCTCAGTCCCAAATTCTTCATCACCGCACTGCGATGCGCCTTCCAACACCGTCAAGCATCATGCGGGTGTTAATCATTGCGCACATACATGAGGAGCTGGGGCACAACGACCGCGCGCTCGGCCTCTACCTGCAGGCCTGTTAAGCTTCATGCACTAGCCAACGCAACCAAAAGTCCGAACTGATCGAAAGGGCTAGGCAACCCACATATACACTTCAAACCCCCTCTCACGTGTGACGTGGAAAGTCAACGGTGTGGCTCAAAAGGCCTAACATGCACAAAGGGGGGCAGCAGCAATTTTTGGATAAATTGCGAAAGCCATGACTTGAACTCAAGACCTTGAACTCTGATACCATGTTAAGCTTCATGCACTAACGCAACCAAAAGTCCGAACTGATGGAAAGGGCTAGGCAATCCACATATACACTTCAACAGTCCTCCAACACCACCAGCAGTTACCCTTCATCCCGTGCCGGCACCTCGCCTACCGAGTGATGACTATAGCAAGTGAGCGGCAACTACGCGAGTTTCGGCACGCGAACGGATTGTGTTTCAAGTGAGGGGACCGCTACTCCGAGGAGCACCGGTGCAATCACCAAGCACAGCTGCTCACCATCCAGGTGGGCGAGCATGGAGAGCTCCTCTCCGACGAGGCAATTCATGATCTCGCCCTTCTCGACGATCCTGTCGTCGAAGCGACCTCACCAGTGTTGCGTGCTGTCAGCGCATGCTTTGGACGGTTCTGATTCGCCTGCACACGCTCGTGGGCAACCAAGTCATGTTGCTTCTGCTCGATTCGGGCAGTAGGCACAGCTTCGTCAACACGGCCTTTGTCGAGCACGTCGGTGCCGTCACCAAGGCCCAATGGAGGTGCATGCCATTAACGGCAACTGACCTGCTCCCGCATTGTTCCTGAGCTCAAATGGTGGATGCAAGGGCAAACATGCACGACGCCAATGCGCGAGTTGGACCGGCGCGTACGACGGCATTCTTGGCATGGTCTGGTTAGCCCAGTTTACTCCAATGAACTGTCACTGGCAAGACAAGTTCATCTACAAACGGCGAGTCTGTGGCCCTCCAAGGTGTCCGTCCATCGACAACAAGCACATTGTCCGCACTCGAGTCTGGTTAGCCCGGTTTACTCCAATGAACCTCCAAGGTGTCCGTCCATCGACAACAAGCACATTGTCCGCACTCGAGTCTGGTTAGCCCGGTTTACTCCAATGAACTATCACCAGCAAGACAAGTTCGTCTCAGCGAGTCCGTGACCCTCCAAGGTGTCCGTCCATCGACCGCAAGCACATTGTCCGCACCGGAACCCGAGGAGTTCCGCAAACTGCTCGCAGGCAATGATGTATGGCCGCTTGCTATGGTGGATGCGACAGCCACCACGACGGCACAACACATTGACATCACCGCGCCGACCCACGTCCTCATCAACGAATTCGAAGATGTGTTTGCCAAGCCACAGGTAGACTGCCTCCACAACCGCGATAAGACCATGCGGTCACTTTCATGGATGGGGCGACCGGCAAACACCCACCCTTACCGATACTGGCCCTTGCAAAAGGACGAGATCAAATGGCATGTTCGCGAGATGCTACGTTCGGGCATAATCACCCACATTATGAGCCCCTACGCAACCCCTGCGCGGCTGGTCGAGAAGGATACTACATGGAGGTTTGCTTCGACTACCATCGGCTCAACGACGTCACGATCAAAAACAAATTTCTGTTGCCGACCTTCGATGGGTTGTTGGATGAGCTAGCCGACGCTGCCTACTTCTCCAAGCTCAATCTCCGTGCGGGATATAATCAAATCTGCATGAATGAAGCTAATGAGGAGAAGATCGCTTTCAAGACTCACCACCGACACTTCGTGTTTTGGTCATGCCATTCGGATTGCCAAATGCTCCGACAACCTTCCAATGCCTGATGAACTCCATCTTCGCAGACTACATTTGTAAGTTCGTAATCGTCTTCCTTGATGACATTTTGGTTTACAGTGCCACTTCCAGGAGCATGAACTGCACTTGCGCATGGTGCTCGACCTGTTGCACACGCACAAGCTTTACGCCAAGATGTCCAAGTGCTCATTCAAGGGGGATCGCGTTGACTACCTCGGCCATGTCATTTCTCGGGAAGGCGTCGCCACGGACAGTGACAAGACCAAGGCCATGGCGCGCTAACCAACACCAACGAATGCCATGGAGCTCTGTGGATTCCTTGGACTTGCTGGATACTACCATAAGTTTGTGCCATGCTATGGGATCATCGCCAAGCCGCTGACACAAAAACTAACCAAGAAAGGCTTCGCATGGACAGATCAAGCACAGCTCACCTTCAACATGCTCAAGAAGGCGATGGTGACCGCGACGGTTCTCGCTCTGCGACATAGACATTGGTGTCGTCCTCGTCTCACGTCCTCACCTACTTCAGCAAGGCCCTCGGCACTCTTAACCAAAAGCTACCAACCTACAAGAAAAGAGTTTCTCGCCGTCATGATGACCATCGACAAGTGGCAGACCTACCTCCAGCATGGCCCCTTCAAGATCATCATCGAGCACAAAAGTCTGTGTACGCTGGAGGAACAGCATCTGGAGACGGAAGTTCAGCGAAAGGCGATGTCCAAGTTGGTTGGACTTCAATTTCGCTTCCAGTATAAGTGTGGTATCGACAGCGACGTGGCGGACGCCCTGTCCAGCGTCCGCAGTCGGCTCAACGTCGACGTGTTGTCCATGTGCCAACCAGCATGGGTTGAGGTGGCCAATTCATATGAAACCAACAAAGACGCGCAGGACCTATTCTAGCAATTGGAGCTGCAGAGCCCAAACGCCAAGGGGTTCGAGCTCCACCGCGGGCTCATTCGCCATAGGGGGCACTGCTCTAGATCGGCGCCAACACCACACTGCACACCAAACTGATCAGTCTGATGCACGACAGTGCGGTGGGCGGCCACTCCGGCGCAACGGGCGCGTACCACCGTATCAAGAAACTCCTCAAGTGGAATGGTTTGAAGGCCGCCGTCCACAACTATGTGCGACAGTGCACATTCTGTCAACAACTGAAGCACAAGCTCAAGAAACCGGACGGGAAACTGGCGCCTCTTCATGTGCCTACCGCACCATGGCAAGATCTGACGATGGACTTCGTCGAAGGATTGCCAAAGTTAGAGGGCTATGATGCCATCATGGTGGTGGTCGAACGTTTCACCAAATTCGCGCAGTTTATCCCTTTGTGCCACCCCTTCACCGCCACTTAAGTCGCGCGGCATTCTGGGACAACATCATCAAGCTCCACGGTGTCCTGGCATCATTTGTCTCTGACGGCGACAAGGTGTTCACGAGTGCTCTCTTGCGTGAACTCCTCACGGGCACCGGCACCAGGCTCCTCTACTCGATGGCCTATCATCCCCAGACCGATGGCGAGCGGGTCAACCAGTGCATGGAGATGTACCTCCTGTGCACCGTCCACAACACATCTCGACAATGGTGCAGGTGGTTGTTGTCCGCGGAATTCTGGTACATCTATTTGTTCCATTCCGTTGTTCACCATTCAAGACCCTCTATGGAGTGGAAGCAAACCTAGGGAGCATGCACCTCTAGCCCGAGTCACCACCAACCGTGCCAGAGGTCGAGGAGTGGGACTGGGCAGCGCATACAACACGGCTCTGTGCCCAACTAGAACAAGCCCAAAAGCGCTTCAAGTATGCTCATCGCAACCGAACCGAGCGTGCCTTGCGGGTGGGTGAACAAGTTCTCGCAAAGCTTAGCCTCAAGTTTAGAAATCAATGGCAAGCCGGCCATGCGCCAAGCTGATGTACGAATTCTTTGGCCCTTTCACCATCATCGACAAGAGTGGCAACCTTGCTTACAAGTTCGAGCTCCCATCGGACAATTGCGTCCACCCGGTGATTCACGTGTCACAGCTCAAGCCCTTCACACCAAACTACATGTCAGTGTTTGGAGAGCTGCCCCCAGCTGTCGACTTGACGGTCGTCGATGAGGTCCCAACTGCCATTCTCGACAGGTGCATGATGCTACGCTGTCGTGCAGCTCAAGATCCAGTGGGGTAGTCCACCAAACACAATGACCTAGGAGGACTATTGAGGTTCTTCACCGGCGCTGTCCTACGGCAACAATTTGGTCCGAGCAGCACACTGAAGAAGGGGGTCAATCTTAAAGGAGGGGAGAATGTCACACCTGCACTATACACCACTGCAGTGTGACTAGTGGTTGGGCGGCTTGGGCCCCTAGGCGGGGTTGTTGCGTGCATGGCCTAGGCCAACTGGCGTGTGTGTGTGTGTGTGTGCATTTTGCAGATACTTGAGCGTTCTATGTTGTAACGTGAGAATTATGCATTGAAGTGAGATCTGAATTCTCATCCATGTTCTCTCTTCTCACCTTCTTCCTCTCCAAGTCTCACCCCAACTACCCTTTCTTCCTGCCTACACCTGGTCACTCGCGATCCAGAGATCGGGGCATGACAGGTTGCACAAATGGAAAGCATAACTAATGTCCTTTCCATGAACAATCCACACCTTCCCGTTTCTTTTCTTTTTTTGACAACTCGTGTTTCCCTTGCTTCCCTACATTCTACCTCTCTTATCAGCAAAACCCATGTCAACAAGATGCACAATAATAACCAAGGCTGCTTTCTGCATACTGCCCAGATCGGCAGTGAAATCCAATCATCCGCTTTGGCCCTCACCAGATGTTACAAGAGTATGTGCCAACATTCTTCCACTTTAGTTCCAAAATACTCCCACCGTTTCTAATTATAAGATGTTTTAGATATTGCATCCCCATTGAGGTGTGGAAAGGCCTCGGGGACATAGCGATAGTATGGCTAACCAAGCTCAACCTCATTTTTCGGGCAAACAAGATGCCAGAAGAATGGAGACGGAGTATACTAGTACCAATCTTCAAGAACAAAGGGGATGTTCGGAGTTGTATCTAATTACCGTGGAATTAAGCTGATGAGCCATACAATGAAGCTATGGGAGAGAGTCATTGAGCACCGCTTAAGAAGAATGACAAGCGTGACCAAAAATCAGTTTGGTTTCATGCCTGGGAGGTCGACCATGGAAGCCATTTTCTTGGTACGACAACTTATGGAGAGATACAGGGAACAAAAGGACTTGCATATGGTGTTCATTGACTTGGAGAAGGCCTATGATAAGATACCGAGGAATGTCATGTGGTGGGCCTTGGAGAAACACAAAGTCCCAGCAAAGTACATTACCCTCATCACGGACATGTACGATAATGTTGTGACAAGTGTTCGAACAAGTGACGTCGACACTGATGACTTCCCGATTAAGATAGGACTACATCAGGGGTCAGCTTTGAGCCCTTATCTTTTTGCCTCGGTGATGGATGAGGTCACAAGGGATATACAAGGAGATATCCCATGGTGTATGCTCTTTGCAGATGATGTGGTGCTAGTTGACGATAGTCGGACGGGGGTAAATAGGAAGTTAAGAGTTATGGAGACAAACCTTGGAATCGAAAGGGTTTAGGCTTGGTAGAACTAAAACCGAGTACATGATGTGCGGTTTCAATACTACTAGGTGTGAGGAGGAGGTTAGCCTTGGTGGGCAGGTGGTACCTCAGAAGGACACCTTTCGATATTTGGGGTCAATGCTGCAGGAGGATGAGGGTATTGATGAAGATGTGAACCATCGAATCAAGCCGGATGGATGAAGTGGCGCCAAGCTTCTGGCATCCTCTGTGACAACACAGTGCCACAAAAGCTAAAAGGCATGTTCTACAGGACGGTTGTTCGGCCCGCGATGTTGTATGGCGCTGAGTGTTGGCCGACTAAAAGGCGACATGTTCAACAGTTAGGTGTGGCGGAGATGCATATGTTGAGATGGATGTGTGGCCACACGAGGAAGGATAGAGTCCGGAATGATGATATACGAGATAGAGTTGGGGTAGCACCAATTGAAGAGAAGCTTGTCCAACATCGTCTGAGATGGTTTGGGCATATTCAGCGCAGGCCTCCAGAAGCTCCAGTGCATAGCGGACGGCTAAAGCGTGCGGAGAATGTCAAGAGAGGTCGGGGTAGACCGATTTTGACATGGGAGGAGTCTGTTAAGAGAGACCTGAAGGATTGGTGTATCACCAAAGAACTAGCTATGGACAGGGGTGCGTGGAAGCTTGCTATCCATGTGCCAGAGCCATGAGTTGGTCGCGAGATCTTATGGGTTTCACCTCTAGCCTACCCCAACTTGTTTGGGACTAAAGGCTTTGTTGTTGTTGTAATATGGACTACATACGGATTAAAATTAGTGAATATACACACTAAAACGTGTCTAGATGCATACGAATCTAAGGAAATAGAGAATATCTAAAACATCTTATATTTAGGAACAGAGGGAGTAACAAGCAATTACAACTGCAAATGAAAATGAAGAGCAACACAACAAGCAATATAATGGAGTACAGCATACCCTCAGCAAAAAGCAAGGTTTCTTTCCCCAATGAAGTTTGTTTTGGGGTTTGGGAACCATCTACTTAGGCAATTTGCTCCATAACAAACTAGTTTATGAATATGAATACTATTCAACCAAGTCATACAAAATTCAAACTTTTTTTTAAAGGGAAAATGACACATACATAACATTTCTTTACCAAGTTCCACTGAAATTAGCCATTGTTAATTCCTCATGAACAGCCAGCTAGCCTATTTGTATCCAATTTTAGAACCCTGCATAAATTGCCTTCCGCAACTAAAAACGGCCCACAGGCACTCAGTGAAAGACAAGCTACTATGATGTCAACAGAAGTCCATTCAGTACAATGGGGAGAAGCTATATTTTGCGCTAAAAGATATAACATCAAAAAAAGAGAAGAGGTGGCAATTGATATGCAGCATTCACTCAAGCTGGAATGGATTAAAGCTTCTGAATAATTCAGAGCATAGGATATAAAAACACAGCAAAAATTGTCAGCAATAGAAACTGCTAGTTTACACATGTAAAATAACAATTATTTAGGTGAGTGCAACTACAGTAAATACCAAGCAACACTAAATCTAATTCTTTTTCAAAGCTTCCCTTATTAGTATAACCATTATATATACAGCCCAGTCAATTAAAGCTACAGCTGAGAAGAGTCGGTAGGTTCCTGATGCATATGGTTAGAGGTTTAGACGGTACCTTCCTCCTAGACATTGTTTTAGTCAGCTGTGCAGAGACACCGAAGTCTGCAACCTATGGAATATAAATACACTTATTAGATTTAGGAATATATATTGTATGTTATGCAGTAATAACCTTACAAAAAACAGAATCATCTGCATGCTCTACAGAAGTGATACCTTCACATCTCCGCTTTCAGTCAGGAGGATATTTGCCGCTGCAAAACATGACAGGGTGTTGTCTGTTACAATTTGTATTATACTTGGAAGTAAATAACCAGGTATATAAAAATATATGCAATGCACTGAAGAAAACATCCCCGCATTAATAAGTCCTTAATGCTTGCACAATAGCTTGTCCTTATTTAATCTAAAACTGACTGCTAATGCCGAATCCATATTAATTTGCGTCATCCTTTAGCTAACATGCATCACCAAAGTATTGAATCCTTACGAACAACCAACCAAAACCGTCATTTGCTCTCACATTAGCAAAACAAGGGAACGAGAAGGCTTGCATACAAACTTATCGCAAAGGAATCTTTTGTGCCATACATACATATACATGGCTATCTTTTTTTTAGTTGGAATATACATGGCTATCTATAATCCTTAATTCCATGCCTGCCTTTCCTTTCCTTTTCATGCATGTGTAACACTAGCATTTATGTGCAAGATTACATGAGAGAGACGATACAGTTGTAGAAACGTTTCTCCATTGCAGAAAGGCATCTATTTGAAAGGCCGTGTCCCTGCGTGTAACCTTTGATACAGTAAAAAATATGATTGGTTGTTTGCCCATTAGAAACAGGAGAACACGGTGATGCAGGCCAGGTTCAATGTGCTTCAAGGGTAACCGAGTAAGGATCGCAAGAGAATGCTGCAGGGTGATCAGATATTCGATTCCATGGGGTTCTTTGTTGTGTTTAACAGAGTGGTGCTAAGGCTGACTACAGTAGTCATAACAGCCGCAGCAGCCAAGGCAGGAAAGAATAGCAACTAGAAAGAGAGACCTAACACACTAAGCGGCAAGGGGATCAATCTGGACAGACAAATTACCCACGAAGCATCTGAAGCAAACACAGCTTAATGGTAGGATCACTTCCATTTTGCATCCTCAGAAGATTGATGCTGCTTGGGAGTTCTAGGGGTTATCCGATTGGTATTTTCTCAGAAAAGTATTGAATTGTTTGCAAGGCAAATGCAGATAATAAGAAAGAAAGGAATCAAGAGGAGTAATAAAGACCTTTAATGTCACGGTGAATCTTTCCTTCAGAATGCAGATATTCAACTGCATGTAACAAGTCCCTTAGAATGCATGCAATAGATATTTCATCCAGAGGAGGGCCAGCTTGAAGCTACATGTGGAAATAGAAGTCGCAGGAACATCACAATTTGAACCAAGTAGTTTGCGCTGAGTATGAACTGGGATATTCATCAAATACACTTGTATCTACTATCTACATGGTGTCAAGTATTGTGTTGTGTCCATCAAGATATAGAATATACAGAACATACTAGGTCTGCAACAGAACCACCAGCCATGTACTCCATTACTATCCACAGTTTGGTTTGATGAAGATAAGAGCCATAATAGTCAGTTATATATGGGCACCGGCATTGTGACAAAACAGATATCTCCTGCAACATGAAACAAATCCTTTTAGAAAAGCTTTTTCTGTCTTAATTGCACAGTAAGTTGATACGCCATGATAACCTAAGACTCAGCATAGCGCATAAGGTGCAAGTAAAACCTTTTGGATATCTTCGATATCATCCTCGCTGCATAGAATAGGTTAAAAGTACATTAGAAGTTAGATAAAATCCTCGAATTCAGTTACCAATATGAAATAAGGTTATCTTCGGTTTACATTTTCCTAGAGTACATAAACAAACATGTTTTCATGATAAAAAAAAAGTTGTTTTACAAAAAAAATGATGTGATGACATGATATAGTTATACGCTAGGTTTAGAACACTAATCAGAGGAAATGTAATGCAACCAGGCTGAACTCACTGCAACAAGGATGCAAATTTTTATGTTTCCCATTTAAATGCATTGTGTAGAATAAAGGTTGTGAAATATATTAGTATTAGTACACTACCTCTTTTTCACATCCCAAAGTAAATGGAACCATGGTTTAAATAGCAGCAAATAATGCAATTAACAACAGGTGCACTTACATTTTATAGTGTAAACCTATTAAATATAATATGCTGCTTTAGATACAGAGAGTCAAAGTGAAATTTAGGCTAGAGACTCACGCTTCTTCCAGATCAATGACTTTTATTGCAACCTCCTTGCTGAGTTCCTTGTCAAACCTATGAATGAACACAGGTAAATATTCGATAAGCATTAAATGTATCATCCCAACAAAACAGAAGAAAAGGATAAGAAATACAAGTCATGGGCTACATATGGCCCAGAAAATATCCAATAGCTTACAAAGTGGATCCAGAAATTAGTGCATATATATCTCATCCTCTATGTAAATACCATGCTGACCTCTGTGTATAATTTGTGGAAGGCATGACACAGGTACACAACAAAATAACAATTAAACATACTGGCACTAGACAGCATAGCAAATTCTTTTGAAAAGCGAATAACAACTTATCATTCAAGTTATTTCATCCTCTGTTGAGATAACATGCTGGCATCTATGTACTAATCATTTCAGGACAATACATGTAAATTTGACATCTACTGAAAATAAACATAATGTGTTTGAAAACAACACTTGTGAACCGTCGGTTCGTACTTGGTTGAGCAATCATAAATTAATTAGCTTAATGATCAGGAGCATAGTGAAAATAACAATAGCATCGCATAAAATTTGGTTTATTTCATTGCTTGCACTACAGTAGTCGAATAGAGGACAAATCCAGCTTTATAAAATTTTGCAGGAACTGGCAATGATACTCATAATAGGGACAAATTCTCACACAGAGTGAAGCCCTGCTATCTAAAACCAAATCAGCACAAATTTGTGGCCTATCTCTAATAGCCTGATAGGCACTAAATTGACCGAATTAGCACTGCTTGTTTCCATAAATCCCTTACCCTGCATTAAAATATAACCCTATCGACGTAGGTCCTGATCAAGCCACCAATGCCACCTTACTAACAGGAATAAATCAGTGAAAAACGCCACGAGCAGCACTAGATTGGCTACTTGAGTGCCTCAATCATGCCGCCTAATGTCCCAATTCGCCATGAGACGTACCCTGTTGACACTCTAATCCCCAATGCTGCTCGATCAAAAGCGAAACGAAAGGCTATACTAGCCGCCACCGAGGAACATCAGCTAAAATCCGCGAACAAGGGAGGAAGAAGAGGATTAAATAAACTTTATTCGCCACGATGGAGGGGGGAGGGCAGGTCAACGAACGAACCCTCTGTAGACGTCGCCGAAGGAGCCACGGCCGATGAGGTCGCGGTTGCTGAAACGCGCCTCTGTGGCGGCCGCCATCGACGCCGAGTCCGACATCGTCCCTGAGATCTCGCTTCCGCCGCGGCTAGGGTTTTGGAGGGAGGAGGAGACGACCGGATTCGTCCTCCTTTTCCTCCTTCGTGGCTATGGTCAGGATTCGGGGGCGTGCTCGCGTCGCGCTACTCCCTCGTCGGCGGCTGGCTGCTTCCGGCTTGGCCCATTTTTACATGTCGCGAGATTTGGTGCAGGTGTTTGGTTTGTTCATCTGGGCGAGTTGGAGTGGCCAAGGTGGTGGGGCCGCGTGGAAGAGCTGGATGGTGGGGCAGCGGTGTCAGTCTGTCAGAGGCGGGAAGGGGACTGGATGGTGGGGATGTCCGCTAGCGTGTGTTTGGTTAGGGGAAAATATCAGGTGTTTCAAAAAATTCTGAAAAAATTTGTGGATGTTCACAACACATATGTCTACAAGGCCTAAAAAAATCAGATTCAAATTCGGAATACCTATTGAGAAAAAATAACAAATCTAGAATGAATTTATGGATGCTCACAAAACATATGTCTACTAGCCCGAAAAAATAAGATCCAAATTACCTATTGAGAAAAAAAATGATAAATCTAGAATGAACAGTGTCAAAAGAAGACATGAACAGTGTCAGAAATGACAATATTCAAATATAGTTTTTTCTTTTTTGTTTCTCAATAAATATTTCGAATTTTGATCTGAATTTTTAGTGGTTACAGACATATGTCTTGTGAACATTCATAATTCTTTTATAGTAGAATTTTTGAAACATCAAAATGTGACTTCAAAATTTGTAGCATGGAAGCACCTAATAGGTGATATCACCTGATATCCACCCGTTTGTTTAGGCCGACTCCAATTGTAGACCTCAAACGGACGTATGTTTTATTCGAATTTTGTCTATTTGGGTCGGCAAAACAGACTCCCATGTCCATTTTTGGCCGTCCGACGATCGGTGCACCCAACGTGTGGCCGCGTCCCAAACTTTATGTGCACTTTAGACTTAAAACAAAAAAAAGGCATTGCAAAATAGTTTAAAACATAAATATACTACAATAACTTAATTAAATAGTACGTAAGTTGAATTAAAAAACATGAAAAAAGGTACATCTGCCGCCTGCCGCCGCTGATGTCGTGGCCGCCAATGTCGTGGCCATCTTCAGGCATCACCGTCCTCGTCCTCGTCGTCCCCGATCAGGTCGATGTAGGGAGGCGGCGGCCCCCAAAATGGGGCAGGCGCGTCTTGTGCAAGTTGCGGTGGTGGTGGTGACCACAACACCCACACGCGGCCTACGGCACTGGTGGCGGTGGTGGCGGCGGGCTGCATGGCATCGTGGTCGTCCCGACCACGACTGTTAGTGACGGGTTGCACACCGGGTTGGGCGATCGGTCCTCCATCACCTCCTGCTTCACGTCCAGCTCCGGGACGTAGACATCTTCGGCGACCGAGAGTGCCATCATCTCCTTCAGCCCCTCCCATTGCTCCTATTGGCTTCGCTTGAACTCCCTCTCGGTGTCCTCCATCACGGCCTGCACCAGTCGCTCCTACTACTCGGGCGTCATGGTGGGAGGTGGCGGTGGTGGCTGATAACCCATAAGTATAGGGGATCTCAATGTTTTCGAGGAGAGTATTCAATCCAAATTTATTGATTCGACACAAGGGGAGCCAAAGAATATTCGCATGTATTAGCAGTTGAGTTGTCAATTCAACCACACATGAAGAATTAAATATCTGCAGCAAGGTGATCAGTAGCACAGTAGTATGGTAATTTGATGTTAGTAGTGGCAGTAGCAATAGTAACGGTAACACTAACAGTAGCAGTTTTGTAGTGATTGTAATGGCAGCAACAACGAAATTAACTTAGCAAAGATCAATATATGAAAAGCGTAAGCATTGGATCAGTGAAGGATATTTGTGTTGGGTGACATTCATCATATAACAGTCACAAACCTAGAGCGGTGCACAATAGCTCAAGTTCATCGATGTAATGTAGGCATGTTTTTGTATATAGTCATACGTGCTTATAATAAGAACTTGTGTAACATCTTTTGGCCTACCCTCCCGTGGCAGCGGGGGCCATAAGAAAACTAAGGGATATTAACGCCTCATTTTAATAGAGAATCGAAACAAAGTATTAACACATAGTGAATACATGAACTCCTCAAACTACGGTAATCACCGGAAAGAATCCCACTTATTGCCACCTTGGGGTATGCGGATTATAACACGTAACAGATATGAAATCATAGCACTCGGGCCCTAGTGACAAGCATTAAGCATAGCAAAGTCATAGCAACATCAATCTCAGAACATAGTGGATACTAGGGATCAAGCCATAACAATTTGACTCGATTACCTGACAAATCTCATCCAACCCCATCACAATCCAGCAATCCTACGAATGAATTACTCACTTCCGGTGGTGAGCATCATGAAATTGGTGATGAAAAAGGGTTGGTGATGATGATGGCGATGAATCCCCCTCTCCGGAGCCCTGAACATACTCCAGATCTGGCCTCCCGATGAAGAACACGAAGTGGCGGCTACTCCGTTTTATAAAATGCGATGAAACTACTTCTCTTATTTTTTTTCTCGGGGAAGAGGAATTTGTAGGCTTGAGATTAGGGTCAGCGGAGCTCCGTGGGCCCCACAAGGCAACCTGGCGCGCCTCGGGGTGCTCGTGCCCTGTTGCCTTGTGGGCAATAGGGGGGCCCTCTGGTCGGTCTTGGCTCCAGTATTTTTTTATATATTCCATAAAAATATCCAAAAAGTTTCATCCAATTTTGAGAACTTTTATTTCTGCACAAAAAACAACTCTTGAAAACAATGTCAGTCCGCGTTAGTTTCATTCAAATCATGCAAATTAGAGTACAAAACAAGACAAAAAGTGATTGGAAAAGTAGATACGACGGAGACGTATCAACTCCTCCAAGCTTAACTCATTGCTTGTCCTCAAGCAATCCAGTTGACAAACTGAAAGTGATAAAAAAACTTTTACAAACTCTTTTGTTCTTGTATCTGTATATAAGCTTAAATAGTACCCAAGTTTTCAGTAAAGATCATAACTAACCATACAAATGATAACTCATAGAAATTATATTCACTCATATCAATGGCATAATCAACTAGCAAGCAATAATAACATGTCTCAAATGCCACCACCTTGTCAAAGAATCATAAAATAATATGGTAACATGGTATCTCGCTAGCCCTTTCTAAGCTCGCAAAACATAAATGCATAGCACCTCCAAAGTTCAAGCAGCGACTAAACATTGTAATTCATGGTAGAAGAGATCCAGTCATGATAACTATACACAATGCATAAGAATGAGAATAGTGCTCTCAGGACTGGTGCTTTATTTGAGAAGGTGGTGACTCAACAATAAAAGCAAATAACATAAAAGTAAATAGATAGGCCATTCGTAGAGGGAAGCAGGGATTTGTAGAGGTGCCAGAGCTCGAAGCTTAAATCAAAGATAAATTCAATTTTGAGAGGCATTCCTTTCCTGTCAACGTCACGACCGAGAGTTTTCAATATCTTCCATGCTAAATAATTATCAGTGGTTCCCAAGCGGAAAGGTAAAGTTTACTCCCCCTCAGCCAACAAACACAAGCCATGGCTAACTGAATTCACGGGTGCCCTCCATACCAATAACTTTTGGGGGGAGTTTGTTTCACTATATATTTTTTTCATTTTGATGTTCAAAAACAAATATTTGTTTCATTTTGATTATAGGACTGGGCATCCCAATTACCAGCCTCTCTCGTGCAATGACAGATGAATAAACACCCATCGTGCATCCAAATGGAGTTTCTACTTCAAGTTTGAGGCATCAATGATGTTCAATTCACCTCTCAAATGGCAAAATACTTTCTCATCAAGCGGTTTGGTGAATATATCCGCCAATTGCTTATCGGTACGAACATGTTTAAGATTGATATCTCCCTTAGCAACATGGTCTCCAATAAAATGATGACGGACTTCAATATGCTTAGTTCGAGAATGTTGCACGGGATTATGAGCAGTCTTAATAGCACTTTCATTGTCACAAAGCAATGGAACATGTTTCACATATATCCCATAATCTTTAAGAGTTTGGGTCATCCAAAGTAATTGAGCACAACATGAACCGTCGGCAATATATTCCGCTTCGGCGGTGGATAAGGATACCGAGTTTTGTTTCTTGGAGGACCAAGACACAAGAGATCTACCAAGAAATTGACAAGTACCCGAAGTGGACTTCCTATAAACCTTGTCACCGGCATAGTACGAATCAGAGTAGCCAACAAGATTAAAAGAAGACCTCTTAGGATACCAAATGCCAAAGTTTGGTGTGTGAATTAAGTATCTCACTATCCTTTTCACAGCCTTAAGATGACCTTCTTTGGGGGCCGCTTGATATCGTGCACACATGCACACACTTAGCATCATATCGGGACGAGAGGCACATAGATATAACAATGAACCAATCATAGAGCGGTAAACCTTTTGGTCAACCAGTTCGCCATCTTTTGTCAAGTCAAAATGTCCACTAGTAGGCATGGGTGTACTCATACATTTGCATTCTTGCATGTTGAACTTATTGAATAAGTCCTTGGTATACTTTGTTTGAGAAACAAAGGTACCCTCCTTTGTTTGCTTGATTTGCAAACCAAGAAAGAACTTGAGTTCACTCATCATAGACATCTCAAACTTCTCCGACATTAGCCTTCCAAACTTTTCACTAAAATGAGGGTTAGTTGAACCAAATATGATATCATCCACATAAATTTGGCACACAAATAATTCACCATTAACCCTATTAGTAAAAAGTGTAGAATCAATTTTTCCAATTTCAAAGCCTTTTTCAATAAGGAACTTAGTCAAGCATTTATACCACGCTCTAGGAGCTTGTTTATGTTGGGGAACGTAGCAGAAATTCAAAATTTTCCTACGTGTCACCAAGATCTATCTATGGAGAAACCAGAAACGAGGGGAAGGAGAGTGCATCTACATACCCTTGTAGATCGCTAAGCGGAAGCGTTCAAGAGAACGGGGTTGAAGGAGTCGTACTCGTCGTGATCCAAATCACCGGAGATCCTAGTGCCGAACGGACGGCACCTCCGCGTTCAACACACGTACAGCCCGGTGACGTCTCCCACGCCTTGATCCAGCAAGGAGAGAGGGAGAGGTTGAGGAAGACTCCAACCAGCAGCAGCACAACGGCGTGGTGGTGATGGAGGAGCGTGGCTATCCTGCAGGGCTTCGCCAAGCACCACGGGATATGAGGAGAAAGAGACGCAGGGCTGCACCAAGGAGAGATCGAATCGCGTGTTATGGGCAGCCCTATGCCTCACTATTTATAGGGGAGAGGGAGGAGGGTGCGCCCCCTTCTAGGGTTCCCACCCCTAGGGGGGCGGCAGCCCTAGATGGCAAAGGGGGTGGCGGCCAAGAGGGGAGAGGAGAGGGAGGCGCACCAATATGGGCCCTAAGGCCCATATCCCTTTAGGGTTTGCCCCCTTTCCACCTCTTAGGCGCCATGGGCCCTTGTGGGAGGCGCACCAGCCCACTAAGGGGCTGGTCCCTCACCACTCTTGGCCCATGCAAGCCTCCGGGGTTGGTGGCCCCACTTGGTGGACCCCCGGGACCCTCCCGGTGGTCCCGGTACGTTACCGATAAACCCCGAAACTCTTCCGATGACCAAAACAGGACTTCCCATATATAAATCTTTACCTCCGGACCATTCCGGAACTCCTCGTGACGTCCGGGATCTCATCCGGGACTCCGAACAACATTCGGTAACCACATACAAACTTCCTTTATAACCCTAGCGTCATCGAACCTTAAGTGTGTAGACCCTACGGGTTCGGGAGACATGCAGACATGACCTAGACGTTCTCCGGTAAATAACCAACAGCGGGATCTGGATACCCATGTTGGCTCCCACATGTTCCACGATGATCTCATCGGATGAACCACGATGTCAAGGACTTAATCAATCCCGTATACAATTCCCTTTGTCTAGCGGTATTGTACTTGCCCGAGATTCGATCGTCGGTATACCGATACCTTGTTCAATCTCGTTACCGGCAAGTCTCTTTACTCGTTCCGTAACACATCATCCCGTGATCAACCCCTTGGTCACATTGTGCACATTATGATGATGTCCTACCGAGTGGGCCCAAAGATACCTCTCTGTTTACACGGAGTGGCAAATCCCAGTCTCGATTCGTGCCAACCCAACAGACACTTTCGGAGATACCTGTAATGCACCTTTATAGCCACCCAATTACGTTGTGACGTTTGGTACACCCAAAGCATTCCTACGGTATCCGGGAGTTGCACAATCTCATGGTCTAAGGAAAAGATACTTGACATTAGAAAAGCTTTAGCATACGAACTACACGATCTTTGTGCTAGGCTTAGGATTGGGTCTTGTCCATCACATCATTCTCCTAATGATGTGATCCCGTTATCAACGACATCCAATGTCCATAGCCAGGAAACCATGACTATCTGTTGATCACAACGAGCTAGTCAACTAGAGGCTCACTAGGGACATATTGTGGTCTATGTATTCATACGTGTATTACGATTTCCGGATAATACAGTTATAGCATGAATAAAAGACTATTATCATGAACAAAGAAATATAATAATAACACTTTTATTATTGCCTCTAGGGCATATTTCCAACAGTCTCCCACTTGCACTAGAGTCAATAATCTAGTTCACATCACCATGTGATTAACACTGACAGGTCACATCACCATGTGACCAACATCCAAAGAGTCTTGGGTTTGATCATGTTGCTTGTGAGAGAGGTTTTTAGTCAACGGGTCTGAACCTTTCATATTCGTGTGTGCTTTACAAATCTCTATGTCATCTCCTAGATGTAGCTACCACGTTCTATTTGGAGCCATTCCAAATAATTGTTCCACTTGGAGCTATTCTAAATTGTTGCCCCATTATACGTATCCGGTATCTCTACTTAGAGCTATCCGGATAGGTGTTAAGCTTGCATCATCGTAACTCTTTACGTCGAACTCTTTATCACCTCCATAACCGAGAAAATTCCTTAGTCCACTAGTTACTAAGGATAACTTTGACCGCTGTACTGTGATCTATTCTTGGATCACTCTTGTACCCCTTGACTGACTCATGGCAAGGCACACTTCAGGTGCGGTACACAGCATAGCATACTGTAGAGCCTACATCTAAAGCATAGGGGACGACCTTCGTCCTTTCTCTCTTTTCTGCCGAGGTCGAGCTTTAAGTCTTAACTTCGTACCTTACAACTCAGGCAAGAACTTCTTCTTTGACTGATCCATCTTGAACACCTTCAAGATCATGTCAAGGTATGTGCTCATTTGAAAGTACCATTAAGCGGTTTTCATCTATCCTTATAGATCTTGATGCTCAATGTTCAAGTAGCTTAATCCAGGTTTTCTATTGAAAAACACTTTCCAAATAACCCTATATGCTTTCTAGAAAATCATTTCTGATCATCAACATGTCAACAACATATACTCATCAGAAATTCTATAGTGCTCCCACTTACTTCTTTGGAAATACATGTTTCTCATAAACTTTGTATACACCAAAATCTTTGATCATCTCATCAAAGCGCACATTCCAACTCCGAGATGCTTACTCCAGTCCTTAGAAGGATTGCTGGAGCTAGCATACCTTTTAGCATCCTTAGGATCGACAAAAACTTTCTGATTGTATCACATACAACCTTTCCATATGAAGACTGGTAAGGAAACTCGTTTTGTCATCCATCTGCTAGATTTCATAAATGCAGCTAATGCTAACATGTTTCCGACGGACTTAAGCATCGCTACGGATGAGAAAATCTCATCGTAGTCAACTCCTTGAACTTGTGAAAAAACTCTTCGCCACAAGTTGAGCTTCATAGATGGTGACATTACCATCCACGTTCGTCTTCTTCTTAAAGATCCATTTATCTCAATGGCTTGCCGATCATCGGGCAAGTCCACCAAAGTCCATGCTTTGTTCTGATACATGGATCCTATCTCGGATTTCATGTCTTCTAAACATTTGTCGGAATTTGGGCCCACCATCGCTTCTCCATAGCTCGTAGGTTCATTGTTGTCTAGCAACATGACCTTCAAGACAGGATTACTGTACCACTCTGAAGTAGTACGTATCCTTGTCACCCTACGAGGTACGACAGTGACTTGATCCGAAACTTCATGATCACTATCATAAGCTTCTACTTCAATTGGTGTAGGTGCCACATGAACAACTTCCTGTGCCCTGATACACACTGGTTGAAGTGATGGTTCAATAACCATATCAAGTCTCCACCATCCTCCCACTCAACTCTTTCGAGAGAAACCTTTCCTCGAGAATGGACCCGATTCAAGAAACAATTCATATTGCTTTCGGATCTGAATTAGGAGGTATACCCAACTGTTTTGGGTGTCCTATGAAGATGCATTTTATCCGCGTTGGGTTTGAGCTTATCAACCTGAAACTTTTTCACATAAGCATCGCAACCCCAAACTTTTAAGAAACGACAACTTAGGTTTCTCCAAACGGTGTCGTCTCAACAGAATTACGTGGTACCCTTTTAAAGTGAGTGCGGTTCTCTCTAATGCCTAACCCATGAACGATAGTGGTAATTCGATAAGAGACATCATGGTACGCACCATATCAAATAGGATGCAACTATGATGTTCGGACACACAATCACACTATGGTGTTCCAGGCGCTATTAATTGTGAAACAATTTCCACAATGTCTTAATTGCGTGCCAAAGCTCGTAACTCAGATACTCATCTCTATGATCATATCATAGACATTTCATCCTCTTGTCACGATGATCTTCAACTTCACTCTGAAATTACTTGAACCATTCAATAATTCAGACTTGTGTTTCATCAAGTAAATATACTCAATATCTACTCGAATCATCTGTGAAGTAAGAACATAACGATATTCACTGCATGCCTCAGCACTCATTGGACTGCACACATCAAAATGTGTTACTTCCAACAAGTTGCTATCTTGTTCCATTTTACTGAAACCGAGGCTTTTCAGTCATCTTGCCTATGTGGTATGATTTGCATATCTCAAGTGATTCAAAATCAAGTGAGTCCAAACGATCCATCTGCATGGAGTTTCTTCATGCGTATACACCAATAGACATGGTTCGCATGTCTCAAACTTTTCAAAAATGAGTGAGTCCAAAGATCCATCAACATGGAGCTTCTTCATGCGTTTTATACCAATATGACTTACATGGCAGTGCCACAAGTGAATGGTACTATTATTACTATCTTATATCTTTTGGCATGAAAATGTCTATCACTACGATCGAGATTCAATAAACCATTCAGGTTTAATACTAATCTTGATGGTAGAGGGAGCGTGCGATGTTTGATCACATCAAACATATATCGTCAGCTCACCTTTAGCTAGTCTCCGTTTATTCCGTAGCTCTTTTATTTCGAGTTACTAACACTTAGCAACCGAACCGGTATCTAATACCCTGGTGCTACTAGGAGTACTAGTAAAGTACACATTAACATAATGTATATCCGATATACTTCTATCGACCTTGCCAGCCTTCTCATCTACCAAGTATCTAGGGTAATTCTGCTCCAGTGGTTATTCCCCTTATTACAGAAGCACTTAGTCTCGGGTTTGGGTTCAACCTTGGGTTTCTTCACTAGAGCAGCAGCTGATTTGCCGTTTCATGACGTATCCCTTCTTGCCCTTGCCCTTCTTGAAACTAGTGGTTTCACCAACCATCAACAATTGATGCTCCTTCTTGATTCCTACTTTCGCGGTGTCATAACATCGCGAATACCTCAAGGATCATCATATCTATCCCTGATATGTTATAGTTCATCATGAAGCTCTTGCAGCTTGGTGGCAATGACTTTGGAGAAACATCACTATCTCATCTGGAAGATCAACTCCCACTCGATTAAAGTGATTGTTGTACTCAGACCATCTGAGCACAAGCTCAACGATTGAGGTTTTCTCCTTTAGTTTGCAGGCTAAGAAAATCGTCGGAGGTCTCATACCTCTTGACATGGGCACGAGCCTGAAATCCCAATTTCAGCCCTCGAAACATCTCATATGTTCCGCGATGTTTCAAAAACGTCTTTGGTGCCTCTACTTAAACCATTTAACTGAACTATCACGTAGTTATCAAAACGTGTATGTCCGATGTTCGCAACATCGACAAACGACGTTTGGGGTTCAGCACACTGAGCGGTGCAGTAAGGACATAAGCTTTCTACTGATCGCACAATTGCTACTTTCAACTTTCAACTATATTTTCTCTAGGAACATATATAAAATAGTAGAACTAAAGCGCGAGCTACGACATAATTTGCAAAATCCTTTTGACTATGTTTAGATAATTAAGTTCATCTTATGAACTCCCACTCAGATAGACATCCCTCTAGTCATCTAAGTGATTACATGATCCGAGTCAACTAGGCCGTGTCCGATCATCACGTGAGACGGACTAGTCATCATCAGTGAACATCTTCATGTTGATCGTATCTACTATACGACTCATGCTCGACCTTTCGGTCTCCGTGTTCCGAGGCCATGTCTGTACATGCTAGGCTCGTCAAGTTAACCCTAAGTGTATTGCATGTGTAAATCTGTCTTACACCCGTTGTATGTGAACGTAAGGATCTATCACACCCGATCATCACGTGGTGCTTCGAAACGACGAACTGTAGCAACGGTGCACAGTCAGGGGAGAACACTTCTTGAAATTGTTGTAAGGGATCATCTTATTTACTACCGTCGTTCTAAGTAAACAAGATGCATGAACATGATAAACATCACATGCAATTATATAGTAGTGACATGATATGGCCAATATCATATAGCTCCATTATCTCCATCTTCGGGGCTCCATGATCATCATCGTCACCGGCATGACACCATGATCTCCATCATCATGATCTCCATCATCGTGTCTCCATGAAGTTGTCTCGCCAACTTATTACTTCTACTACTATGGCTACCGGTTAGCAATAAAGTAAAGTAATTACATGGCGTTTTTCAATGACACGCAGGTCATACAATAAATTAAGACAACTCCTATGGCTCCTGCCGGTTGTCATACTCATCGACATGCAAGTCGTGAATCTTATTACAAGAACATGATCAATCTCATACATCACATATCATTCATCACATTCTTCTTGGCCATATCACATCACATAGCATACCCTGCAAAAACAAGTTAGACGTCCTCTAATTGTTGTTTGCATGTTTTACGTGGCTGCTATGGGTTTCTAGCAAGAACGTTTCTTACCTACGCAAAACCACAACGTGATATGCCAATTGCTATTTACCCTTCATAAGGACCCTTTTCATCGAATCCGTTCCGACTAAAGTGGGAGAGACTGGCACCCGCTAGCCACCTTATGCACCAAGTGCATGTCAATCGGTGGAACCTATCTCATGTAAGAGTACGTGTAAGGTCGGTCCGGGCCGCTTCATCCCACAATACCGTCGAAACAAGATTGGACTAGTAACGGTAAGCATATTGAACAAAATCAACGCCCACAACTACTTTGTGTTCTACTCGTGCAAAGAATCTACGCAATAGACCTAGCTCATGATGCCACTGTTGGGGAACGTAGCAGAAATTCAAAATTTTCCTACGTGTCACCAAGATCTATCTATGGAGAAACCAGCAACGAGGGGAAGGAGAGTGCATCTACATACCCTTGTAGATCGCTAAGCGGAAGCATTCAAGAGAACGGGGTTGAAGGAGTCGTACTCGTCGTGATCCAAATCACCGGAGATCCTAGTGCCGAACGGACGGCACCTCCGCGTTCAACACACCTACAGCCCGGTGACGTCTCCCACGCCTTGATCCAGCAAGGAGAGAGGGAGAGGTTGAGGAAGACTCCAACCAGCAGCAGCACAACGGCGTGGTGGTGATGGAGGAGCGTGGCTATCCTGCAGGGCTTCGCCAAGCACCACGGGATATGAGGAGAAAGAGACGCAGGGCTGCACCAACGAGAGATCGAATCGCGTGTTATGGGCAGCCCTATGCCTCACTATTTATAGGGCAGAGGGAGGAGGGTGCGCCCCCTTCTAGGGTTCCCACACCTAGGGGGGCGGCAGCCCTAGATGGCAAAGGGGGTGGCGGCCAAGAGGGGAGAGGAGAGGGAGGCGCACCAATATGGGCCCTAAGGCCCATATCCCTTTAGGGTTTGCCCCCTTTCCACCTCTTAGGCGCCATGGGCCCTTGTGGGAGGCGCACCAGCCCACTAAGGGGCTGGTCCCTCACCACTCTTGGCCCATGCAAGCCTCCGGGGTTGGTGGCCCCACTTGGTGGACCCCCGGGACCCTCCCGGTGGTCCCGGTACGTTTCCGATAAACCCCGAAACTCTTCCGGTGACCAAAACAGGACTTCCCATATATAAATCTTTACCTCCGGACCATTCCGGAACTCCTCGTGACGTCCGGGATCTCATACGGGACTCCGAACAACATTCGGTAACCACATACAAACTTCCTTTATAACCCTAGCGTCATCGAACCTTAAGTGTGTAGACCCTACGGGTTCGGGAGACATGCAGACATGACCGAGACGTTCTCCGGTCAATAACCAACAGCGGGATCTGGATACCCATGTTGGCTCCCACATGTTCCACGATGATCTCATCGGATGAACCACGATGTCAAGGACTTAATCAATCCCGTATACAATTCCCTTTGTCTAGCGGTATTGTACTTGCCCGAGATTCGATCGTCGGTATACCGATACCTTGTTCAATCTCGTTACCGGCAAGTCTCTTTACTCGTTCCGTAACACATCATCCCGTGATCAACCCCTTGGTCACATTGTGCACATTATGATGATGTCCTACCGAGTGGGCCCAGAGATACCTCTCCGTTTACACGGAGTGACAAATCCCAGTCTCGATTCGTGCCAACCCAACAGACACTTTCGGAGATACCTGTAATGCACCTTTATAGCCACCCAGTTACGTTGTGACGTTTGGTACACCCAAAGCATTCCTACGGTATCCGGGAGTTGCACAATCTCATGGTCTAAGGAAAAGATACTTGACATTAGAAAAGCTTTAGCATACGAACTACACGATCTTTGTGCTAGGCTTAGGATTGGGTCTTGTCCATCACATCATTCTCCTAATGATGTGATCCCGTTATCAACGACATCCAATGTCCATAGCCAGGAAACCATGACTATCTGTTGATCACAACGAGCTAGTCAACTAGAGGCTCACTAGGGACATATTGTGGTCTATGTATTCACACGTGTATTACGATTTCCGGATAATACATTTATAGCATGAATAAAAGACTATTATCATGAACAAAGAAATATAATAATAACACTTTTATTATTGCCTCTAGGGCATATTGCCAACAGTTTAAGACCATAAAGAGCTTTGTGAAGTTTGTATACATGATCGGGTTTCGTGGGATTAACAAAGCCAGGAGGTTGTTTAACATAAACCTCCTCCTCAATTTCACCATTAAGAAAAGCACTTTTAGTGTCCATTTGATATAAAGTGGTATCATGATGATTAGCATAAGCAAGTAAGATGCGAATGGATTCAAGTCTAGCAACGGGGGCATATGTCTCACCATAGTCCATACCTTCGACTTGAGTGTAGCCTTGAGCGACGAGACGAGCCTTGTTGCGTACAACTTGTCCATCTTCATCTTACTTGTTCTGAAACACCCATTTGGTTCCAATGACATTGTGCTTCTCATCGGGCTTTTCAACCAATGTCCACACTTGGTTCCTCTTGAAATTGTGTAGCTCTTCATGCATGGCGTTCACCCAATCTAGATCATCAAGAGCATCTTCAACCTTCATAGGCTCAATACTAGAAATGAATGAGTAATGTTCACAAAAGTTAGCCAAACAAGTTTTAGAACGAGTAATTCTCCCGGTTTGAATATCATCATAGATTTGTTCGACGGGATGATCTCTTGAGACTCTTGCTCGAACTCGTGAGAGCCTTTGTTTGGGTCGGGGTGGAACATCCTCTTCATTGTCTTGTTCTTCTTCTTGTCTTTCTTCGTTGTTGTTGGCGTTATTGTTCTCTCATGGAGGTGGGGAGGGAGGTCGACAAGGTTTATCTTGTTGTACATCCTCGTTTCTATCATCTTGATGCGTTCCACTTGTGGATGCCTCCAAGTCAACTTGTGGATCACCTTGGCGTGAAGTTGAGGCTTCCACTTGTACAGACGAGGTACTCTCCTTCACCTCCGTTGGGCAAATCTTGCCAATAGACAAGTCTTGTATTGCTTCCAAAGGATCTTTGTCACCTACATCAATTGGCAATTGCTCTACTTGCAAGCCGTTAGATTCATCAAACTTCACATCTACCATCTCTTCAACCTTTCGGGTGAAACTGTTTTAGACACGGTATGTGTGAGAGTTTGAGCCATGACCGAGTAGGAAACCTTCATGAGATTTAGGAGTAAACTTGAACGATGATGCTTATCAAGAATGTAGCACTTAGAGCCGAATACCTATCGGGGAAACGTACACCTATGGGTCACAAGGATCCCTTCTACGTTCAGTGGGGGGATTAGCTGCACGAAGAGCAGGTCGATCCGTTAGCACACGGGGGATTTTTATCCAGGTTCGGGTCGCAAAGATGCGTAATACCCTAGTCCTGCTTGTCTGGTTATAAGTGTGTTCTTGAGCTCTTGAACTAGCTATGGTGCGTGCTTTGTCCAAAAGTCCGAATCCTCTCTTCGTGTGCCTTGGGCCTCCTTTTATACGAAAAGGGGTCGCCACAGTGGCACACAGGAGGTGGCAAACTACAGTGCACAAACTTATCGCTCGGCAACATAGGACAAACACATTTAATGTGTCGCCTACGTGTCCTCTTGCTTTAATGGGGATGGCAACAGAAGCCATCCCATCCTTCGCCGCTCCTCCTCGCTTTGACACGCGTCTGGGTCGATGAGGCATGTAGTGCCACGCTGGCCAACCAGCTGCTGTGTTGGCACAATGGTAGGCTTCCACGAAGATCTGCATGCCGCCACGCAGGCATCTGCTTAGTTGGCACGTCGATCATTGCACTGGAGTGGTGGTGAGGTGGCGAAACCTTGCCGAGCGCGGGCCTGGCCGCGGCCCAACGATCGTCCCCGGCAAGGTTTGCCGGGGGCCTTGGAGTCGTCCCCGACAAGGGTCTTCATCTTCTAGTCCCACGTGGATTTGCGGGCTGTCAATCTTTATGTGGATCTGCATGCTATCAAGCATGTGCTCTCCAGATCTTGGTCTTAACATTGTTGATGGTGTCAGAGCTCTCAGCCCCAAGGGTGATGGGCTTGCTGATGCTGTGTAGAATGCCCGGTAGGGCCCTTGCCGAGGGTGGTCCAGCTTGCCCTCTACCCCTTGCGCTTCGGGTATCTGACTTGGTAGTCTTCGGGTTTTGCCTTCCTCTGCCTCGCCAGGCTCTGCTGCAGGTGTGGCTATGGACTGCCCGTGCACTAGTAAGGGGTACAGAAGTACCCATACTTTTGTACACCGACAGGAGCCCCCGGGCCTGGGCCACACATAAGCGCAAGGCGTAGTTGGGCCAGGCCCAAAGCAGTGTGCAGGCGGTCATGGTAGAGATGGATCGCCACGATCTTTCTGTCAGTTGTGCTTCCCCATGGCCCACGTCGAGCGCGTGATGTGGGGGTCGTGCGTGGGATGGCCTCAGCATGCTTTCGTCATCTTGCAGCCGATAGTAAAGAGGTGACCCATGCTTCCCTTATTAAAAAAGAAGGAATGCGCATGGGCGTTACTCATTTACTAAGTGGACTCGGGTCGTAGCTTGCATGCCGCCGCACCCCACAATCACGGGGTAGAAAACAGTCGTCCCACCTGTCATCATGCCCCCTTCCGCTTCGCCATGTATCCTTCATGCCTTGGGAAGGGCAGGCAGTGAATGCGGAGGACGTGGGCATTAACGCCGAGGCGGAAAACTAGGCGTTTGTTGATTGGGGGAGCGGGTCGGTTCCGATTCCCCGTGCTTCCGGAGGCCGCATTGGCCGTGCGGGGCGGCTGCCCCTTGGGCTGGGTGGCCAGGCCCTGGCCTTGCCTCTTCTATAGAAGGGGGAGGGGGAGTGCTTCTCCACACTCACCCCTTCCCCTCTTTTTGCTTATCATCTTCCTCTCATTCGCCATGGTGAAAGGGCGTACTGGCGCTTCGATGGCGGCGACAAGGTCTTCTGCTTGACAGTGCGTTCCTCCTACTTTGGAGCCTCCGGCGGCGGAGCCCGCCGCAAGGGGAAGAGGAAGGGGACGAGGCCGAGGTCGTCGCGGTGCTCGGGGAGGAGGTGGATGGGGCGGTGCTCCAGCTACGCTTCCGTCGGCGGCCCCTTCTCAGATGGGCGGCCATGTCGGAGACCAGCCCTACGAGTTCTTCATCAGGCTATATAAGCCTGTGTGCAGTCGTCTCCGACTTCCAACCCCGTTCGCCCGGGTGATGGAGCAAGATCCACCGCAGGCCTTGAGGCTTCACATGAGGAGTTGTGGGAATGGCATCATGTGGGCTGACGTTGACTTTCCCCGCCCTCACATCATGTACCTTCGCCAGGGGTGGAAGACTTTTGCACGTGCCCACAGCTTGTCGGAGGGGCACGTTCTCCATTTCAAGTTAATGGAGAGCGGCCTGCTCTCTATCAAGGTCTTCGGGAGCTCAGGAATTCGCTTAGGGTGTTGCGTGGAGAGTTCCACTGACGATGAAAGCTCCTCCTCTAGCGATAGCGGTGAGGAGGACAGCGCCAGCGACGATGACAGCAGCGGGCGGGAGGACGACGACTCTGACTCCAGCTGACCATCAGTGGCAGCACCATCATCTGCTCCACCTCCCCCTTCCTTCGGCAACACGCCTTGCCGGGGGTTGCGTCCTGCTGGCTCTAGCGTCGGTGGTGGACGGGCTTCCTCGTCAAGCTCTCCATCGCCGCGTTCCCCATGCCCGTCACCTTTCTTCGCCTGCCGTGCCTGGAGAGGAAAGGGGCAAGAACGGGGATGACGGGGCACTTATCTTTTTCTCAATTTGTAGGCATTTGCCAAATCTTAACTTTCTAGAAAAATGTAATGTTCCGAGCCCATGCTTATGTTCTGTAATATTTGTACTTGACTCAGCATATCAATGAAGAAGATAAGCTTTGCCGAGAACTCATGCACGTAAACGTTCGTGCAGAGGCAAAATGCCCCTTTAATAAAAAAAAATGAGTCTCCCCGGCAAGCCACCTTGTCGGCACCCTCTGTGTCTGCCGGAGAATCACATATGTCGGGTCACAGGGTCTAGCCCCCCCTCCCCCGCGCCAATCTCTTTCTGCCAAAGGTTACTGTGACCACCCCGACCGAAGCAGGTTCGAGTCAGGGATGGGAGCGCCTAAGTCCATTCAGAGTGGCGAAGTCTTCTTATGCACAAGTCACAAGCTACAAACATGAATGGGCAGGAGAAGAACTTTATCTGGTTGGGTTGTCGGTGGAGGCGTTGTGCCAGGCAGTCTTCTCATTTCCTTGCCGGAGCATTGTTACTGCAACTGGAAGGAGGAGAGGATAGGGGCACGGAGCCTTGACCATTCCCTGGTACCTGGTAGAATCTAAGGTAGCATAGAATCCTGGGCAAGCATGGCATGCATATATATTTATGTGCACGCTAAAAACTATCAGGTTGCGCACAGGGTCTGCGATACTTATGTTCATGGTGATTTATATCCTACTCATGCTTGCACTCATTGTTGATTAATCTTAATGCATGTTCATGACTGTTGTCGCCCTCTAGTTGGTCGCTTCCCAGTCTCTTTCTAGCCTTCACTTGTACTAAGCGGGAATACTGCTTGTGCATCCACTTCCATTAACCGCAAAGTTATGCCATATGAGTCCACCATACCTTCCTATATGCGGTATCTACCTGTCGTTCCAAGTAAATTTGTATGTGCCAAACTCTAAACCTTCAAATGAAATTCTGTTTTGTATGCTCGAATAACTCATGTATCAACTAGGGATGTCTATATCTTCCATGCTAGGTGGGTTATTCTCAAGATGAGTGGACTCCTCTCATCACTCATGAGAAAATGGTCGGTAACCGGGATGCCCAGTCCCATGCTTAAATCAAATCAAAATAATTACAAACAAAACTCCCCCAGGATTGTTGTTAGTTGGACGACACCCGATGTTTCGGACAAGCCATGGATGGATGTTTGTTGGTGGTGGGGGAGTATAAACTTTACCATTCTGTGTGGGAACCGCCTATAATGTGTGTAGCATGGAAGATATCAAGATGTCACACCCAATATGCGACCCTATCCAAAAGGAACTGGAAGGTCCCACCAAGGATAGACCCGCATATTGAAACGCTTTTGCAAGGTGGATATCATTACATCAACATTACATAATAGATGGGGATACATACATAAGGCATACAATGCCACACGAATACATCATCACAATACATAAGAGCATCATCCGACTATGGATGAATCACAAACAGAAACTCAAACGACATCCACCCTGCTAGCCCAGGCTGCCGACCTGGAACCTATCCCCTGATCGAAGAAGAAGTAGAAGAAGCAATCCAAACAAGCAAACATCACTCTCGCGTCATGATCATCGCATAACCTGTACCTGCAACTGTTGTTGTAGTAATATGTGAGCCACGAGGACTCAGCAATCCCATTACCATGGGTATCAAGACTAGCAAAGCTTAATGGGAAAGGAAGGGGTAAAGTGGTGAGGTTGCAGCAGCGACTAAGCATATATGGTGGCTAACATACGCAAATGAGAGCGAGAAGAGAAACAATGGAACGGTCCTGAAGCTAGCAATGATCAAGAGGTGATCCTGAACTCCTACTTACGTCAATCATAACCCAGAAACCGTGTTCACTTCCCGGACTCCGCCGAAAAGAGACCATCACGGCTACACACTCGGTTCATGCGTTTAATTCGGATCTGGTGTCAAGTTATCTACAACCGGATATTAACAAATTCCCATCTGCCCATAACCGCGGGCACGGCTTTCGAAAGTTTAAACCCTGCAGGGGTGTCCCAACTTAGCCCATGATAAGCTCTCGCGATCAACGAAGGATATTCCTTCTCCCAGGAAGACCCGATCAGACTCGAATCCCGGTTTACAAGACATTTCAACAATGGTAAAACAAGACCAGCAAAGCCGCCCGATGCGCCGACAATCCCGATAGGAGCTGCACATACCTCGTTCTCAGGGCAACACCGGATGAGACATCCTACGAGTAAAACCAAACCTCGAGTTTCCCCGAGGGGGCCCCGCAGTCTACTCGGTTCGGACCAACACTTAGACAAGCACTCGCCCGGGGGGGCTAAAATAAAGATGACCCTTGGGTTAATTACTCCCAAGGGAAATATAGGTGGTGGTGAGGCAAATGGTAAAACCAAGGTTGGGCCTTGCTGGAGGAGTTTTATTCAAAGCGAACTGTCAAGGGGGTCCCATAAATCACCCGACCGCGTAAGGAATGCAAAATCCGGGAACATAACACCGGTATGACGGAAACTAGGGCGGCAAGAGTGGAACAAAACACCAGGCATAAGGCCGAGTCTTCCACCCTTTACCAAGTATATAGACGCATTAATAATATAAGAGATATTGTGATATCCCAACAAAATTATGTCCACCATGGAGCAATCTTCAAACTTCACCTACAACTAACAACGCTATAAGAGGGGCTGAGCAAAGCGGTAACATAGCCAAACACCGGTTTGCATAGGAAAGGTGTCAAGGTTAGAGGTTCATGGCAATATGGGAGGCTTGATGAGCAAAAGATAGGTAGCGCAGCAAAGCGATAGAACGAAGCAACTAGCATAGCAATGATAGTAGTGAGATCCAGGATAGCGGTCATCTTGCCTGAAATCCCGCAAGGAAGAAGAACGGGTCCATGAAGAAGATGAAGGCACAAAGACGAACCAAGCGTAGACGAACAAATCCTCACGATCGCAACGAAACGGGAACTATCGAGAAGAAGCACACAACATAGTAAACACACCACACATGAACAAGGCATGATGCACAAACAAGTATGATGCAAGACAAGACTACATGAAGCTACTCATGGCAAGAGATGATGCAAGCAAGAGCAACACATCAAGGCAAGTTTAAATGAGGCCGGGAACAACATATAACAATTCCGGTAAGTCCTCATATGCATATTTCGAAATTGGTCCAGATCTGAATAAACCGTATGTTCAAGTTGTTAAACAGCAAGTTAAGATGCACCAAGATGATCTACACGAGATTCTAGTCAAGTTACATATAAAGTTCATTTAATTCGGAGCTACGACCTAGGAGATATGAGCAAAACAAGTAAAACATGGCATTGATGTAAAATGCACCCAAACATCAAGCAAACACCTCAAAACATGGATGCAACATGATAATATGAAACTGCATGCAAAAATAAGCAAGTTTTATATAGAGCACACTCAAAACGGAGCAACGGTTCAACACACACACACTATACAAGTTTAAAGGACTAGCTGTCCAAAACAGCAACTAGGCATATTGCAAGCACCAAAACAACATGCTACAGGACCTCAACAAGAAAAAAATGCATGGGCATGATGTACAGGTAAAGCATAACAAAACATGAACACTAAGCTATCTCCAGAAACTACTAGAACATGCTCAAACACATATGGCAAGATTGCAAATAATAACAGTTCTGATTTTGCAGAAAATAACATCAGGTTACAATGTTTAGAGCTTTCAAACAACATGTTACATGAACTTATCATGGCAAACAAAGGCATGGAATGATACTACTAAATGCATAGAACAAAAGTCCCTTACTGACCATGAGCCAAAAAGGGGCAGAAAATATGATGTCACCCACGTAAACATGGCAAGTTATATTACAGATTCATACATGGCAGGAACAACGATAAGTAGGCATGTAGATGAGCTTGTACCACTCACCACAGAGCAATACATGGCATGGCAAGGCAACCAACAGTAAGAAGGCATGTTTGTGAAACAAACCAAGGCAAGAACAAGTTCATAGCATGCAAGGATCAACTACAACAACCTTGGCAAAATTGAATAACATGTAAACAATCTGTCAGGAAACATTTTGTAGCAAAAGTAGAGCACGAAAATGACATGCTAGACTACTCCATAATTGCAAACAGGGGCATGAATGGATAGACAATAACCATATGTTCAAAACACCCTTACTGAAGTATCTCAAAATATGCATGGATCTCTCTGTAGCATCATGTTCACATGGCATCAAAATAACAGCATAACAGGGACTAAAATCAGTACCATCACGATGCCTAGTTTGCATGCTTGTGCTAGTCACCACATTGATCACAAAAATACATGGTAAGCACCTCTATAAAAAAGACATAGCATAGATCAAAACACATGTGGACATCGACCTCATAGTATGCACACATCAATCATGGCAAAAATGACAAAAGAGCAAGTTCTGATAACAGGCAGCAGACAACATCATGAAGCACTCTTGCAACGATGATTCAGGCATCAAGATGAGCTCAAATGAATATGTTGCAATGGAATTAAGTGAAGTACTCGTTGAGACGAACAATTTGACATATTACACGCACAAAACGGAGCTACGGATGCAGAGATACAATGCGATGAACATGGCATGATAATGTCAAAATATTCGGGACTTAGCCGATTTTTACCACTCCGAAAAGTCAACGGGACGAGGACGAGCGGGACGGAGGGATCCGGGACGAGGCGGAGGCGTGTTTGGATGGAGGAGCTGGTGGATCTGGTCCCAGTTGGCACGGGCTTCGAGGTTCGCCGGAGAGCTCGCCGGAGTTGGCCGAGGAGAGGTCCGGCGAGGCGGGGACGGGGCGCTCCGGGCGGATCTCGCCGGATCCGGCCCGGGCGAGGCGTGACGGCGACGGGGAGGCACGGGGAGGTGGCGCGGCGAGGAGCTCCCGGCTCAGACCGGCGAGGTCGCGTGGCGGCGGGGCGCCGGAACTACGGCCGGCGGAGCTCGGTCTGGCTCGGGGCGGCCATGGCGACGGAGGCGCGGTCTGCGGGGCTCGGCGGGGTCGAGGAGGAAGGCGCGGGGCGGCGGTGACCCGACGCGGGGGCGGCTATGCTCGGCGGCGAGCGGAGGCGCCCGACGGTGGCGGAGGCGGGCGCGGTCCCGGCGACGAGGGTTCGAGGCGGCGGGGCGGCGCGGGCGGCGGCGGGGCCGCGGCCGGCGGCGGCGGAGAGGCGGGGCGGCGCGCGGGGTCCGGGGACGGGCCGCGCGGGCCGGCGGCGGCGCGGGCGGTCGAGCGCCACGTGGCAGGCGGCCACTGGCACGGGACGGCGGCGCGGGACGTCCGGCAGGCGCGGACATGTCTGGGCGCGGAGAGGGGTTTCGTCCGGCGGCGCGAGGAGGAGGGGAGCTAGGGTTTGGAGTGCGAAAAATCCGGGGGAGTATATATATGTATATAGGTAGAGGGAGCTAGGAGAGTCCAAATGGAGCACGGTTTTCGGCCACGCGATCGTGATCGAACGGCGGAGAGCATGGAGGGGGCTTGGATGGGTTTTGGGCCACTTTGAAGGGGTGTTAGGCTAGAAAGAGAAAGGGGCTTTTGCGGTTACCCGGTTAACCGTTGGGGTATCAAACGACCTCCAAATGGCACGAAACTTAACAGGCGGTCTACCGGTGCTATACCAAGGCCGCTTGGCAAACCTCGGTCCATTCCAAGAACGTTTAACACCCGCTCAAGAGAAGAGGCAAAAAGGGGACGCCGAATGACATAGGAGTGCCGGATTGCAAAACGGACAACAGGGAAAATGCTCGGATGCATGAGACGAACTCGTATGCAATGCAATGCACATGAAGACATGACAAAATGCAGCACACAAGCAAATGACATGGCAACGACGGTGAATAACTGGCAGACACCTGGCGCATCGAATCCGGGGCGTTACACAAGATCTCTTGGTTGTTATGTTGACAATGAAAGTATACCGCTCAAAATATTATTTACCTCTGTTTCAAAACTCGAGCTCTGGCACCTCCGCAAATCCTTGCTTCCCTCTACGAAGGGCCTATCTATTTACTTTTATGTTGAGTCATTGTCCTCTTATTAAAAAGCACCAATTGGAGAGCACCGCTGTCATTTGCATGCATTGCTATTAATTTACATTGAGTATGACTGTGACTGGATCTCTTTTACCATGAATTACAATGTCTAGTCAGTCTTCGATCTTTAGGGGTGCTCTGCATTTATGTTTTGCGGTCTCAGAAAGGGCTAGCGAGATACCATCTTGTTATATCATATTATGATTGTTTTGAGAAAGTGTTGTCATCCGAGATTTATTATTATTGCTCGCTAGTTGATTATGCCATTGATATGATTAAACATGAGACCTAAATGTTATTGTGAATATGGTTAGTTCATAATCTTTGCTGAAAACTTGAATGCTGGCTTTACATATTTGCAACAACAAGATCAGACAGAGTTTGTAAAAGTTTTTCTTTATCACTTTCAGTTTGTCAACTGAATTGCTTGAGGACAAGCAAAGGTTTAAGCTTTGGGGAGTTGATACATCTCGAACGTATCTACTTTTCCAAACACTTTTGCCCTTGTTTTGGACTCTAACTTGCATGATTTGAATGGAACTAATCCGGACTAACGCCGTTTTCAGCAGAACTGCCATGGTGTTACTTTTGTGCAGAAATAAAAGTTCTCGGAATGACCTGAAAATCCATGGAGCAACTTTCTGGAATTAATAAAAAATATTGGCGAAAGAATCAGCATCAGGGGGCCCACACCCTGTCCATGAGGGTGCAGGGCGCCCCCCTAGGGCGTGCCCCCTGCCTTGTGCCCCCCTGGGACTCCACCGAACCTCAACCCCAACTCCATATATTTTCGGGGAGAAAAAAATCAGAGAGAAGGATTCATTGCATTTTACAATATGGAGCCGCCGCCAAGCCCTGTTCTTCCTCAGGAAGGCTGATCTGGAGTCCATTTGGGGCTCCAGAGAGGGGAATCCATCGCCATCGTCATCATCAACCATCCTCCATCACCAATTTCATGATGCTCATCGCCGTGCTTGAGTAATCCCATCGTAGGCTTGCTGGACGGTGATGGGTTGGATGAGGTTTACCATGTAATCGAGTTAGTTTTGTTAGGGTTTGATCCCTAGTATCCATTATGTTCTAAGATTGATGTTGCTATGACTTTGCCATGCTTAATGCTTGTCACTAGGGCCCGAGTGCCATGATTTCAGATCTGAACCTATTATGTTTTCATGTATATATGTGAGTTCTTGATCCTATTGTGCAAGTCAATAGTCACCTACTATGTGTTATGATCCGGCAATCCCGAAGTGACAATAATCGGGACCACTCCCGGTGATGACCGTAGTTTGAGGAGTTCATGTATTCACTAAGTGTTAATGCTTTGGTCCGGTACTCTATTAAAAGGAGGCCTTAATATCCCTTAGTTTCCGATAGGACCCCGCTGCCATGGGAGGGTAGGACAAAAGATGCCATGCAGGTTCTTTTCCATAAGCACATATGACTATATTCGGAATGCATGCCTACATTACATTGATGAACTCGAGCTAGTGTTGTGTCACCCTATGTTATTACTGTTGCATGAGGAATCACATCCGACATAATTATCGATCACCGATCCATTTCCTACAAGCTTTTCACATATTGAGCTTTGTTTAGTTACTTCTCCGTTACCACTGTTATGATTACTACAAAACTGCTACTGTTACTTTTGCCACCGTTACCGCTACTTCTATACTACTTTGCTACTAAATACTTTGCTGCAGATATTAAGTCCACCAGGTGTGGTTGAATTGACAACCCAGCTGCTAATACTTGAGAATATTCTTTGGCTCCCCTTGTGTCGAATCAGTAAATTTGGGTTGAATACTCTACCCTCGAAAACAGTTGCAATCCCCTATACTTGTGGGTTATTAGCAGCCTGTCGAAAGTTCTTCTTTTGAGGCCCCACAACACTTCAGAATTTGCCCTTTCCGCTTGGCCATTGCTCCTTGGGTGAGCAACAGAAGCAAAGCAAAATTTGCTGCCAGGTCCTGGATATACTGCAAGAAGGTGCGGCTCGTGAACTGTGTGCCGTTGTCGGCGATGACTAGCACACCAAAACGGCAAATGAGTCCCTTGAAGAACTTGACGGCCGACTGCGCTGTTACCTTTCTCACTGGCTCTACTTCCGGCCACTTTGTGAACTTGTCGATCGCAACGTACAAGTACTCAAAGCCTCCAACAGCACGGGGGAAATGGCCCAATTGAAGGAAATATGCCCTAGAGGCAATAATAAAGTTATTATTTATTTCCTCATATCATGATAAATGTTTATTATTCATGCTAGAATTGTATTAACCGGAAACATGATACATGTGTGAATACATAGACAAACATAATGTCACTAGTATGCCTCTACTTGACTAGCTCATTAATCAAAGTTGGTTATGTTTCCTAGCCATAGACATGTGTTGTCATTTGATTAATGGGATCACATCATTAGGAGAATGATGTGATTGACTTGACCCATTCCGTTAGCTTAGCACTTGATCGTTTAGTATGTTGCTATTGCTTTCTTCATGACTTATACAAAGTTCCTATAACTATGAGATTATGCAACTCCCGTTTACCGGAGGAACACTTTGTGTGCTACCAAACGTCACAACATAACTGGGTGATTATAAAGGAGCTCTACAGGTGTCTCCGAAGGTACATGTTGAGTTGGCGTATTTCGAGATTAGGTTTTGTCACTCTGATTGTCGGAGAGGTATCTCTGGGCCCTCTCGGTAATGCACATCACTATAAGCCTTGCAAGCAATGTAGCTAATGAGTTAGTTACGAAATGATGCATTACGTAACGAGTAAAGAGACTTGCCGGTAACGAGATTGAACTAGGTATTGGATACCGACGATCGAATCTCGGGCAAGTAACATACCGATGACAAAGGGAACAACGTATGTTGTTATGCGGTTCGATAAAGATCTTCATAGAATATGTAGGAGCCAATATGAGCATCCAGGTTCCGCTATTGGTTATTGACCGGGAATAGTTCTAGGTCATGTCTACATAGTTCTCGAACCCGTAGGGTCCGCACGCTTAACGTTACGATGACAGTTTTATTATGAGTTTATAAGTTTTGATGTACGGAAGGTTGTTCGGAGTCCCGGATGTGATCACGGACATGACGAGGAGTCTCGAAATGGTCGAGACATAAAGATTGATATATTGGAAGCCTATATTTGGATATCGGAATCGTTCCGGGTGAAATCGGGATTTTACCGGAGTACCGGGGGGTTACCGGAACCCTCCCGGGGGTTTAATGGGCCTACATGGGCCATGAGGGAGAAGAGGAGGGCCGGCCAGGGCAGGCCACGCGCCCCCTCCCCCTGGTCCGAATAGGACAAGGAAGGGGGGGGGGTCGGCGCCCCCCTTTCCTCTTTCCCCTCCCCCTTTCCTTCTCCACCAAGGCAAGAGGGGGGAGTCCTACTCCCAGTGAGAGTAGGACTCCTCCAGGCGCACCCCTAGGGGCAGGCGCACCTCCCCCCTCCCTCCTTTATATATGGGGGCAGGGGGCACCTCTAGACACACAAGTTGATCTTCGTGATCGTTCCTTAGCCGTGTGCGGTGCCCCCCTCCACCATATTCCACCTCGGTCATATCGTTGCGGTGCTTAGGCGAAGCCCTGCGTCGGTAGAACATCATCATCGTCACCACGCCGTCGTGCTGACGGAACTCATCCCCGACACCCTGCTGGATCGGAGTCCGGGGATCGTCATCAAGCTGAACATGTGCTGAACTCGGAGGTGCCGTACGTTCGGTGCTTGGATCGGTCGGATCGTGAAGACGTACGACTACATCAACCGCGTTGTCATAACGCTTCCGCTTACAGTCTACGAGGGTACATGGACAACACTCTCCCCTCTTGTTGCTATGCATCACCATGATCTTGCGTGTGCGTAGGAATTTTTTTGAAATTACTACGTTCCCCAATAGTGGCATCCGAGCCTAGGTTGTATGCGTTGATGTTATATGCACGAGTAGAACACAAGTGAGTTGTGGGCGATACAAGTCATACTGCTTACCAGCATGTCATACTTTGGTTCAGCGGTATTGTGAGATGAAGCGGCCCGGACCGACATTACGCGTACGCTTATGCGAGACTGGTTTCACCGTTACGAGCACTCGTGCTTAAAGGTGACTGGCGGGTGTCTGTCTCTCTCACTTTAGTTGAACCGAGTGTGGCTACGCCCGGTCCTTGCGAAGGTTAAAACAGCACTAACTTGACGAACTATCGTTGTGGTTTTGATGCGTAGGTAAGAACGGTTCTTGCTCAGCCCGTAGCAGCCACGTAAAATTTGCAACAACAAAGTAGAGGACGTCTAACTTGTTTTTGCAGGGCATGTTGTGATGTGATATGGTCAAGACATGATGCTATATTTTATTGTATGAGATGATCATGTTTTGTAACCGAAGTTATCGGCAACTGGCAGGAGCCATATGGTTGTCGCTTTATTGTATGAAATGCAAACGCCCTGTAATTGCTTTACTTTATCACTAAGCGGTAGCGATAGTCGTAGAAGCAATAGATGGCGTAACGACAACGATGCTACGATGGAGATCAAGGTGTCGCGCCGGTGACGATGGTGATCACGACGGTGCTTCGGAGATGGAGATCACAAGCACAAGATGATGATGGCCATATCATATCACTTATATTGATTGCATGTGATGTTTATCCTTTATGCATCTTATCTTGCTTTGATTGACGGTAGCATTTTAAGATGATCTCTCACTAAAATTATCAAGAAGTATTCTCCCTGAGTATGCACCGTTGCGAAAGTTCTTCGTGCTGAGACACCACGTGATGATCGGGTGTGATAGGCTCTACGTTCAAATACAACGGGTGCAAAACAGTTGCACACGCGGAATACTCAGGTTAAACTTGACGAGCCTAGCATATACAGATATGGCCTCGGAACACGGAGACCGAAAGGTCGAACGTGAATCATATAGTAGATATGATCAACATAGTGATGTTCACCATTGAAACTACTCCATCTCACGTGATGATCGGACATGGTTTAGTTGATTTGGATCACGTGATCACTTAGATGACTAGAGAGATGTCTGTCTAAGTGGGAGTTCTTAAGTAATATGATTAATTGAACTTAAATTTATCATGAACTTAGTACCTGATAGTATTTTGCTTGTCTATGTTTGTTGTAGATAGATGGCTCGTGCTGTTGTTCCGTTGAATTTTAATGCGTTCCTTGAGAAAGCAAAGTTGAAAGATGATGGTAGCAATTACACGGACTGGGTCCGTAACCTGAGGATTATCCTCATTGCTGCACAGAAGAATTACGTCCTGGAAGCACCGCTGGGTGCCAGGCCTGCTGCTGATGCAACTGACGACGTTAAGAACGTCTGGCAGAGCAAAGCTGATGACTACTCGATAGTTCAGTGTGCCATGCTTTATGGCTTGAAGCCGGGTCTTCAACGACGTTTTGAACGTCATGGAGCATATGAGATGTTCCAGGAGTTGAAGTTAATATTTCAAGCAAATGCCCGGATTGAGAGATATGAAGTCTCCAATAAGTTCTATAGCTGTAAGATGGAGGAGAATAGTTCTGTCAGTGAACACATACTCAAAATGTCTGGGTATAATAATCACTTGATTCAACTGGGAGTTAATCTTCCTGATGATAGTGTCATTGACAGAATTCTTCAATCACTGCCACCAAGCTACAAGAGCTTCGTGATGAACTATAATATGCAAGGGATGGACAAGACTATTCCCGAGCTCTTTGCAATGCTAAAAGCTGCGGAGGTAGAAATCAAGAAGGAGCATCAAGTGTTGATGGTTAATAAGACCACCAGTTTCAAGAAAAAGGGCAAAGGGAAGAAGAAGGGGAACTTCAAGAAGAACAGCAAACAAGTTGCTGCTCAAGAGAAGAAACCCAAGTCTGGACCTAAGCCTGAGACTGAGTGCTTCTACTGCAAGCAGACTGGTCACTGGAAGCGGAACTGCCCCAAGTATTTGGCGGATAAGAAGGATGGCAAAGTGAACAAAGGTATATGTGATATACATGTTATTGATGTGTACCTTACTAATGCTCGCAGTAGTACCTGGGTATTTGATACTGGTTCTGTTGCTAATATTTGCAACTCGAAACAGGGACTACGGATTAAGCGAAGATTGGCTAAGGACGAGGTGACGATGCGCGTGGGAAATGGTTCCAAAGTCGATGTGATCGCGGTCGGCACGCTACCTCTACATCTACCATCGGGATTAGTTTTAGACCTAAATAATTGTTATTTGGTGCCAGCGTTAAGCATGAACATTATATCTGGATCTTGTTTGATGCGAGACGGTTATTCATTTAAATCAGAGAATAATGGTTGTTCTATTTATATGAGTAATATCTTTTATGGTCATGCACCCTTGAAGAGTGGTCTATTTTTATTGAATCTCGATAGTAGTGATACACATATTCATAATGTTGAAGCCAAAATATGCAGAGTTGATAATGATAGTGCAACTTATTTGTGGCACTGCCGTTTAGGTCATATCGGTGTAAAGCGCATGAAGAAACTCCATACTGATGGACTTTTGGAATCACTTGATTATGAATCACTTGGTACTTGCGAACCGTGCCTCATGGGCAAGATGACTAAAACGCCGTTCTCCGGAACTATGGAGCGAGCAACTGATTTGTTGGAAATCATACATACTGATGTATGTGGTCCAATAAATATTGAGGCTCGCGGCGGGTATCGTTATTTTCTCACCTTCACAGATGATTTGAGCAGATATGGGTATATCTACTTGATGAAACACAAGTCTGAAACATTTGAAAAGTTCAAAGAATTTCAGAGTGAAGTGGAAAATCATCGTAACAAGAAAATAAAATTTCTACGATCTGATCGTGGAGGAGAATATTTGAGTTACGAGTTTGGTTTACATTTGAAACAATGTGGAATAGTTTCGCAACTCACGCCACCCGGAACACCACAACGAAATGGTGTGTCCGAACGTCGTAATCGTACTTTACTAGATATGGTGCGATCTATGATGTCTCTTACTGATTTACCGCTATCGTTTTGGGGTTATGCTTTAGAGACGGCCGCATTCACGTTAAATAGGGCACCATCAAAATCCGTTGAGACGACGCCTTATGAACTGTGGTTTGGCAAGAAACCAAAGTTGTCGTTTCTTAAAGTTTGGGGCTGCGATGCTTATGTGAAGAAACTTCAACCAGATAAGCTCGAACCCAAATCGGAGAAATGTGTCTTCATAGGATACCCAAAAGAGACTATTGGGTACACCTTCTATCACAGATCTGAGGGCAAGATTTTCGTTGCTAAATTCGGATCCTTTCTACAGAAGGAGTTTCTCTCGAAAGAAGTGAGTGGGAGGAAAGTAGAACTTGATGAGGTAACTGTACCTGCTCCCTTATTGGAAAGTAGTCCATCACAAGAACCGGTTCCTGTGACAACTACACCAATTAGTGAGGAAGCTAATGATATTGATCATGAAACTTCAGATCAAGTTTCTACTGAACCTCGTAGGTCTACCAGAGTAAGATCCGCACCAGAGTGGTACGGTAATCCTATTCTGGAAGTCATGTTACTTGACCATGGCGAACCTACGAACTATGAGGAAGCGATGATGAGCCCAGATTCCGCAAAATGGCTAGAAGCCATGAAATCTGAGATGGGATCCATGTATGAGAACAAAGTATGGACTTTGGTTGACTTGCCCGATGATCAGCAAGCCATTGAGAATAAATGGATTTTTAAGAAGAAGACTGACGCTGATGGTAATGTAACTGTCTACAAAGCTCGACTTGTTGCGAAAGGTTTTCGACAAGTTCAAGGGGTTGACTACGATTAGACTTTCTCACCCGTAGCGATGCTTAAGTCTGTCCGAATCATGTTAGCAATTGCTGCATTTTATGATTATGAAATTTGGCAAATGGATGTCAAAACTGCATTCTTGAATGGATTTCTAGAAGAAGAGTTGTATATGATGCAACCAGAAGGTTTTGTTGATCCAAAAGGTGCTAACAAAGTGTGCAAGCTCCAACGATCCATTTATGGACTGGTGCAAGCATCTCGGAGTTGGAATAAACGCTTTGATAGTGTGATCAAAGCATATGGTTTTATACAGACTTTTGGAGAAGCCTGTATTTACAAGAAAGTGAGTGGGAGCTCTGTAGCATTTCTGATATTATATGTAGATGACATATTATTAATTGAAAATGATATAGAATTTCTGGATAGCATAAAGGGATACTTGAATAAAAGTTTTTCTATGAAAGACCTCGATGAAGCTGCTTACATATTAGGCATCAAGATCTATAGAGATAGATCAAGACGCTTAGTTGGACTTTCACAAAGCACATACCTTGATAAAGTTTTGAAAAAGTTCAAAATGGATCAGGCAAAGAAAGGGTTCTTGCCTGTATTACAAGGTGAGAAGTTGAGTCAGACTCAATGCCCGACCACAGCAAAAGATAGAGAGAAAATGAAAGATGTTCCCTATGCTTCAGCCATAGGCTCTATCATGTATGCAATGCTGTGTACCAGACCTGACATATGCTTAGCAATAAGCTTAGCAGGGAGGTACCAAGTAATCCAGGAGTGGATCACTGGATAGCGGTCAAGAACATCCTGAAATACCTGAAAAGGACTAAGGATATGTTTCTCGTTTATGAAGGTGACAAAGAGCTAGTCGTAAATGGTTACGTCGATGCAAGCTTTGACACTGATCCGGATGATTCTAAATCGCAAACCGGATACGTGTTTTTATTAAATGGTGGAGCTGTAAGTTGGTGCAGTTCTAAACAAAGCATCGTGGCGGGATCTACATGTGAAGCGGAGTACATAGCTGCTTCGGAAGCAGCAAATGAAGGAGTCTGGATGAAGGAGTTCATTTCCGATCTAGGTGTCATACCCAGTGCATCAGGACCAATGAAGATCTTCTGTGACAATGCTGGTGCAATTGCCTTGGCAAAGGAATCCAGATTTCACAAGAGGACCAAGCACATCAAGAGACGCTTCAATTCCATCCGGGACCAAGTCCAGGTGGGAGACATAGAGATTTGCAAGATACATACGGATCTGAATGTTGCAGACCCGTTGACTAAGCCTCTTCCACGAGCAAAACATGATCAGCACCAAGACTCCATGGGTGTTAGAATCATTACTGTGTAATTTTAGATTATTGACTCTAGTGCAAGTGGGAGACTGAAGGAAATATGCCCTAGAGGCAATTATAAAGTTATTATTTATTTCCTCATATCATGATAAATGTTTATTATTCATGCTAGAATTGTATTAACCGGAAACATGATACATGTGTGAATACATAGACAAACATAATGTCACTAGTATGCCTCTACTTGACTAGCTCATTAATCAAAGATGGTTATGTTTCCTAGCCATAGACATGTATTGTCATTTGATTAACAGGATCACATCATTAGGAGAATGATGTGATTGACTTGACCCATTCCGTTAGCTTAGCACTTGATCATTTAGCATGTTGCTATTGCTTTCTTCATGACTTATACAAAGTTCCTATAACTATGAGATTATGCAACTCCCGTTTACCGGAGGAACACTTTGTGTGCTACCAAACGTCACAATGTAACTGGGTGATTATAAAGGAGCTCTACAGGTGTCTCCGAAGGTACATGTTGAGTTGGCGTATTTCGAGATTAGGTTTTGTCACTCTGATTGTCGGAGAGGTATCTCTGGGCCCTCTCGGTAATGCACATCACTATAAGCCTTGCATGCAATGTAGCTAATGAGTTAGTTATGGAATGATGCATTACGTAACGAGTAAAGAGACTTTCCGGTAACGAGATTGAACTAGGTATTGGATACCGACGATCGAATCTCGGGCAAGTAACATACCGATGACAAAGGGAACAACGTATGTTGTTATGCAGTTTCACCGATGAAGATCTTCGTAGAATATGTAGGAGCCAATATGAGCATCCAGGTTCCGCTATTGGTTATTGACCGAGAATAGTTCTAGGTCATGTCTACATAGTTCTTGAACCCGTAGGGTCCGCACGCTTAACGTTATGATGACAGTTTTATTATGAGTTTATAAGTTTTGATGTACCGAAGGTTGTTAGGAGTCCCGGATGTGACCACGGACATGACGAGGAGTCTCGAAATGGTCGAGACATAAAGATTGATATATTGGAAGCCTATATTTGGATATCGGAATCGTTCCGGGTGAAATCGGGATTTTACCGGAGTACCGGGGGGTTACCGGAACCCTCCCGAGGGTTAATGGGCCTACATGGGCCATGAGGGAGAAGAGGAGGGCCGGCCAGGGCAGGCCGCGTGCCCCCTCCCCCCTTAGTCCGAATAGAACAAGGAAGGGGGGGGGGCGCCCCCCTTTTCTCTTTCCCCTCCCCCCTTTCCTTCTCCTCCAAGGCAAGAGGGGGGAGTCCTACTCCCGATGAGAGTAGGACTCCTCCAGGCGCACCCCTAGGGGCCGGCCGCACCTCCCCCTCCCTCCTTTATATACGGGGGCATGGGGCACCTCTAGACACACAAATTGATCTTCGTGATCGTTCCTTAGCCGTGTGCGGTGCCCCCCTCCACCATATTCCACCTCGGTCATATCGTTGCGGTGCTTAGGCGAAGCCCTGCGTCGGTAGAACATCATCATCGTCACCATGCCGTCGTGCTGACGGAACTCATCCCTGACACCCTGCTGGATCGGAGTCCGGGATCGTCATCGAGCTGAACGTGTGCTGAACTCGGAGGTGCCGTACGTTCGGTGCTTGGATCGGTCGGATCGTGAAGACGTACAACTACATCAACCGCATTGTCATAACGCTTCCGCTTACGGTCTACGAGGGTACGTGGACAACACTCTCCCCTCTCGTTGCTATGCATCACCATGATCTTGCGTGTGCGTAGATTTTTTTTTGAAATTACTACGTTCCCCAACACCAATATGTCGAGCCCCCAGACCGAAACTGGCCAGGAGAGAGGGATTGTTTGAAGGGATTGAGCTGGTTGATGGAGCTTCTTTGAATGAAACTGGCACGCTTCACACTTGGTTGCTAGTGCCGTTGCATCCTGGAAGGCATTGGGCCAAAAGAAGCCTTGCCGGAATGCTTTGTCGGCAAGGGCTCTTGACCCTATGTGGGAGCCAGATATGCCTCCGTGTATCTCTGCCAACAGCTCCAGTCTGTCCTCCCGAGGAATACACTTCAATTTCACACGGTTCGGCCTTCCTCTATAGAGGACATCATCTACGAACTGGTACATGCTAGACCGACGGGCTACTTTCTCTGCTTCTTCCTGCTCCTCAGGGAGCTCCCCTGTTTGGAGGAAACAGACCATATGTTGTGCCCATGCCGGAGCCCGAGGCTCGACGGCGAGGACTAAAGGCATGTCTTCTGCCGCGGGGGAGCTGTCTCGATGGCAAGAGCTCGGGGCTCTGCCGGAGGCTGCTGCTCCTCGGCAAGCTTGGGTTACCCGGCAACCTCCTTGCCGGTGGCTCCTGGGAGCTCTACAGGAAAGTATTTGCTGGGGCCCGCCTTCCTCCGCTTGTTCTTCTCTGCTGATGACTCGACGGATGGCTGAGTTAATTGAAGCACAAAGGTACCTGGTTCCACTGGTAGCTTGAGGGCAGCGCGCTTTGACAGGTCATCGGCAATGCTGTTCTCTGCTCGAGGAACATGCTCCGCTTGTAGGCCGTCAAAGCACTCTTCCAATTTCCTCACTTCATCCACGTAAGCCTGCATCAATGGGCTCTGATAATCCTTGTTGACTTGCTTGACGACAAGTTGTGAATCTCCTCTGACAATAAGCTTCCTAATCCCGAGGTCTACTGCGATCCTGAGACCGGCAAGCAGCCCCTCGTACTCTGCGGTGTTGTTTGTTGACCTCTCCCGGGGAAAGTGCATCTGGACCACATACTTGAGGCGCTCCTCGGTGGGTGCGACAAGCAGCACGCCGGCACCAACACCTTGTAAGGAGAAGGCCCCATCAAAGTACATGATCCAATAATTACTTGCCTCCTTGCCGGGAAGGGTAGTCTCTTGAACTTCTTCATCGGGCGTGGACGTCCATTCTGCTATGAATTCTGCCAAGGCCCTGCTCTTGATCTTCGAAGTACTTTCGAATTTGAGCCCAAAGCTTGACAGCTCCAACGCCCACTCTACAATCCTCCTTGTTGCATCTGGGTTGTGCAAGATCTATTGCAACAGGAGGCGAGTGACGACGACGATCTCGTGTGCCTGAAAATAGTGGCGTAGCTTCCTCGAGGCCATAAGAAGGCCGAAAAGCAACTTCTGCATGCCAGAATACCTTGACCTAGCCCCCTTGCAAGAGGGAGCTGACAAAGTAGACTGGGTGTTGCACCACCTTTTTCTTCTGCTTTTCTCCACCCATTTGCACAGATTCTATCTCGCCAGCACCGGGCCCTGCCGGGGATTTTGCCTTGCTGGCATTGGACCCTGCCGGACCTGGTTCCTCATCCGATGGCTCAGCCACCGCCGCCGCTGCCTCTTCTTCAGCTTCTCTCTCTGCCACTAGCGCAACACTACCACTTGATTTTTTGCTGCCAAGTACAACAGTAACGACTCTTGTGGTTTGGGCGCAACTAGTATTGGCGTAGAGGAGAGGTACCTCTTTAAGTCTTGTAGCGCTGCCTCTGTCTCCGGAGTCCATTTCATCGGACCCGCCTTTTAAAAAATTTGAAAAAGGGGAGGGCGCGCTCGGAGACTTAGAGATAAACCTACTCAGGGCGGCAACGCAGCCGGCAAGCCTACAGACGTCCTTGACTCATCGGGGCGCCTCAATCTGCTCAATGGCTTTGATCTTGTCGGGGTTCGCTTCGATTCCACGTTCAGACACAAAGAACCCAAGAAGTTTGCCGGGCGTGATGCCGAACACAAACTTCTCTAGGTTTAGCTTGAGGTTGATCTTGCGCAAATTTGTAAAGGTTTCTTCCAGGTCCTACACGAGCGTGGCCTTATCTTTGGTTTTGACCACTATATCATCCATGTAGGCTTCCATATTTCTATGGAGCTGGGGCTCAAAACCAATTTGGACCGCTCGAGCGAACATCGAACTGACACGTCTCCAACGTATCTACTTTTCCAAACACTTTTGCCCTTGTTTTGGACTCTAATGTCACGCACAATATGCGACCCTATCCAAAAGGAACTCAAAGGTCCCACCAAGGATAGACCTGCATATTGAAACGCTTTTGCAAGGTGGATATCATTACATCAACATTACATAATAGATGGGGATACATACAAGAGGCATACAATGCCACATGAATACAACATCATCTTACACAAGGGCATCATCCGCCTACGGATGAAACACAAACAGAAACTCAAATGACATCCACCCTGCTAGCCCAGGCTGCCGACCTGGAACCTATCCCCTGATCGAAGAAGCAAAAGAAGAACTCAACGCAAGCAAGCATCGCTCTCGTGTCATGATCATCGCAAAACCTATACCTGCAACTGTTGTTGTAGTAATCTGTGAGCCACGAGGACTCAGCAATCCCATTACCATGGGTATCAAGACTAGCAAAGCTTAATGGGAAAGGAAGGGGTAAAGTGGTGAGGCTGCAACAGCGACTAAGCAAGATATGGTGGCTAACATACGCAAATAAGAGCGAGAAGAGAGCAAGCGGAACGGTCGTCAACTAGTAATGATCAAGAAGTGATCCTGAACTCCTACTTACGTCAAACATAACCCAGAAACCGTGTTCACTTCCCGGACTCCGCCGAAAAGAGACCATCACGGCTACACACACGGTTGATGCATTTTAAATCGGATCTAGTGTCAAGTTATCTACAACCGGACATTAACAAATTCCCATCTGCCTATAACCGCAGGCACGGCTTTCGAAAGATTATACCCTGTAGGGGTGTCCCAACTTAGCCCATGACAAGCTCTCGCGATCAACGAAGGAATAGGCCTTCTCCCAGGAAGATCCGATCAGACTCGGAATCCCGGTTTACAAGACATTTCGACAATGGTAAAACAAGACCAGCAAGACCGCCCGATGCACCGACAATCCCGATAGGAGCTGCACATATCTCGTTCTCAGGGCAACACCGGATGAGCAATCCATACAACTAAAACCAGACCTCAAGTTTCCCTAAGGGGGCGCTGCAAAGGGCTCTAGTTCGGACCAACACTTAGAC